>NC_137914.1:11792951-11795451 GCF_963457725.1 Sprattus sprattus
GTGTGTGTGTGTTTTGGTTTGTTTGTTTCTCACCTCTGCTTGAGAGCCTCGACTCACGCTCTTAACCACAATGGCCTTGTTCTTCTCCTCGATTGCAAAACCGTAGTCTTCCTCTTCTGGATGAATCTGACAGACAAAAACAGAAACAATCAACCACACATACACAGGTAAAAACTAAAAAATCTTTAAATTGCAAAATATGTCTGAAAGAAAAAATAAAATCCATTGATCCAAGCTGTTTTCCTTGTATTTCTCCTACATCTGTACTTACACCACACCACACTAAAAACACACCTCTCACGCATGCAAGCTCATTCACAACTATATGAACAAAAAATCTAGCAAGCTCATATACCTCATATGTTTGAATAACAAAGTCAGAGAATCGATGATAGATTGAAAGAGACATGGAGGACAGACAGAGTGACATGGAGTTAGTGAAATAGTGTGGTGTCACAGAGAACGAAAAAGAGAGGTGATGCTTGTGGACAGAGATAAAGAGAGAGACGTATTGACAGAAAAGAGCACATTTGGTGTCACACACAAACAAAACCTGAACCTCAGACGCACACACAAACACACACACACACACACACGCACAAATACTCAGACACACACACACACACCTGTTTAACACACACCTGTTTGCCACACACTCAGCTCCTTTCTCTTCTGACCTTTCCTTGCATTCTTTTCACACCTGCTGCAATGTGCCAATTGTCAATGTGGCGAGTTTGTGTGGCAAAGCTTCTCTGAATGACATTCACTGCCCAGCAGCGGGGAGAGGATATCTATTGTTTCCAACTCAAGTATTTGTTTGGTCAACATTGTAAATACCCCCTCAAGTGCAGGATAGCCTGGAATGTGCACGGCTGTAACTTTGCATTTCTGTAGTGCTGGTATGCAGACTATTTGGCAGAGATACTGTAGGTAGTTAAAGCTGACCTGCCCTGTAAGAGCACCCCCCCCCCCCCATGCTAACTGCTAACACACCCATGCTAACTGGGGTGGGGGGGGGTGGGGGGGGGGTGAACATGTGAACCATCGTGTTCAACCATCATATAAGGGTTCAACGACTCATTTATCACTTCTAAGTGACCTCTGGAAACACTTTTGTTGTCGTTTGGGGTAATTGCAAGGCATTTGATTTCAGTGCAGAAGTTGCAGTGCCTTTAGCACTCAGGGCCACCGTAGGTCAAGCAGATTTGACACATATCCTTAAAAGAAAACAAAAATCTTCATCTATACTGGACTACATGGCTGCCTGCGTGTGTGCTGTTCCACATGTGCCGCATGGCCTGCGATGAAAGAGTGCGCTGGTAAAGGTCAGAGTCATTACTAAGGAGGGGGAAGGCACTTAATTACAAAGCATCCGTGGGGGCGTGAGGGGGATCTGTGTCTGAGAGGCCTAATCCCTTTATTATTAACACACACCCATGCCCAGGACTGGGGGAGAGGGTCAGAGGTGCGATGGGCTGGTGTTTGAGCTGCTGTGCTGCTGAGGGTGTGTGTGTGTGTGTGTGTGTGTCCGTCCATGCAGGCACTGGGTGAATGTGTTTGTGCATGTTTCTGGGTGTGTGTGTGTGTTCTCACCAGCAGCATCTTGGCTAGGATGTTCTCGATGATTCGGAAGTCGTTGCGCAGCTGCTTGCTCTTGGTGCTGGTGCCCTCCATCTCCTCATCGGCGTAGAAACGGAAGAACTGCGACTCGTCCTTAAACTCACTCTTCTCCAGCACTGCGGAGACACAGGCAGCGGTGCACACTCGTTAGGACCGGAACACAACCCGGTCGCCCATGGGGCAATGACTCAGGCAGGAATCGAAACACCCTGACCAGACCTTAATATAGGCATCCTGACGATGACATCATTACAGTTAGTTCAGGACACCATACTCATAAGTCATAGGTCTAAGAGGGAGGGTCCATTTTGCAGTGAAAGGTGGCTGCACTAATGCATACTACAAAAGGTCATGCTATCTTGCAGGATTGTTTGAACAGCAAAATGTGAATAGGTGTGGTCAGACACAGGTCAGATAGCACTCAGACAACGCTTACTCATGACACACACACTCACACACACTCACACAGAGGGGGGGTATTGGAAGTCCCACCGCAGATTGGAACGATATCAAACGTTGTTTATTTTACAGAATGACAACCACCTCAGTCCCCACAGATGCTGAGCCTGCCGTATGACCTCCATGCCTACTCTTTCACCTCTTTGGAGAGGATGCAGGATTAGAGGGGAGGAAAAGCGGGCCATGTTTTCATGTTTCCTCATGGTGAAAAAGTGACAGTGTACTATGGGAAAGGACAGCCTGTTCTTTCCTCGTCTTCTCCAATCAAAACATTCTCCCACAACGTTTCAGGGACGACAAGCTGAAAAAGCAACATGTTGTGGAGTAGTTTTTGTGTGTCTATGCCAGAGAGAGAGAGAGAGAGAGTGAGAGAGAGAGTGAGAGAGGGTGAGAGAGAGTGAGAGCGAGAGAGAGTGAGAGA
>NC_137914.1:11800451-11982951 GCF_963457725.1 Sprattus sprattus
ATTTCTGGCAGCGCACACAGCGGCAGCAGCAACAACAACAAGAGCGCAGTGCTGCAGATGCAGACCAGGTGAAGCAGAGGGGAGCCACATGCTGTGATACGAGTTCACCAGGGCACAGGGAGAGGTCGCCCGTGTATCCCCAGCCGGGGCTGATACTAACCCCCCACCACAGAGCCCTTATGGGCGCTCTGATGCTTGAAGATTGCCCAAATGCATTATGGGAAAGTACAATAGGCTTGGTGGGTCTTTGGCGAAGCCACATAATGATGTGTTAACAGTGTTAACCTTTTGTTAGTGTATATTAAAGCCTTCAAGAATGTGGGCGTTGCATCACAGCCTGCTGAAGGAATCAGAAGAAAAAAGGAACTGTAGCCATTTATGTAGCCATTCAAAGATATGCATCACAGAAGCATGGCCTCTTTTGGGTATGTGAATGTGTATTAATGTGACTGTGTCATGTGTCTGCGCGCACATGACACAGGGACAGATAGAGACCGAAAAGATGAGATGGCGTGCTGTTCTCTTTGTTGATTCATGCAGCTGAGAGATGGAAGAGACTCATTCCAGCCACAAGCTGTGTACAGGAGTGTGTGTGTGTGTATCTGTCTCTCTGTGTGTGTGTGTGTTTGTGTGTGTGTTTGTGTGTGTGTGTGTGGGGGGAGGTGGGCCTGGTCGGGGGAGTGGGTCCCGCTAATGAAGGCTCTTCACTGGGAACACTTCTTTCCTCTGGGCTGCTTGGCACCAGGCTTGGGAAAGTGATTACTGCCACCCCTCTCATCAGGAGAGAGCAAGCACAGAGCGTGTGTGTGTGTGTGTGTGTGTGTGTATGTATGTATGTGTTTGTGTGTGTCTGAGTGAGAGTGACTGTGTGTGAGTGACGCAAAGGAAGAGAAAAGGAGATAAAAAGAGAAAGAGTGAATGAGAGAGAATCAGGGCTTGTGTGTGTGTGTGTGTGTGTGTGTGTGTGTGTGTGTGTGTGTGTGTGTGTGTGTGTGTGTGTGTGTGTGCGCCTGTGCATGCATTTGAGATTAAGAATGCTTGTGCTCCACTGGGTGTGAGAGAGGTCAGGAACCCTTTTACTGATGAGACGCTCCAAAGTGGCTCTGTGTTTTTCGGAGGTCCTACTCAGACTACTCAGACCCCACTGAACAAACCTCCCATACAGATCACTTAGAAAGACTCACTTTCCGAAGAAGCACTTGGGCACCTTGGTCAGCTTGCTGCGCCGGTCCTTGATGAGGTGCCGGTTCTTAGTCATCATCATGTGGTAGAGCTTCTCTCCTTTCTCAGCGATCATCATATAGGCATCCCGTTCCATGCCAAGTTTCAGGCCTGCACAAACACAAGACACGCACGCACGGATTTATCACTCATCATGTTTCTTCTCACCGTGCATAAGTAAATCATACTTTTCTGACAGTGTTTCAGATTGTATTTGCTCCGATCGTTCACATTATGAACAGGTCTCTGTGTGTGCGTGTGTGTGTGTGTGTGTTTGTGTGCCATGTGCGTGTGAGGGATAGTAAGTATGGCTAATCTTGAATGGTTCTCTGAGTGAGATCATCATCTGATCCACCGTGGCTCTTGTGAAGCCACACACACACACACACACACACACACACACACACACACACACAGATGTGCGGAAGCATCAGAATTGCGCCCTTACCCGCCCCCACACTGGGGGCCCTGGGCGGGGGAACGTGTGACTGATGTGGCACCTGTCGACCAAGACTAGGTTACACAGAGACGTAACCTGAGCCGGACCCCCAAAACCCCTTAGGGTCAGGAGAGAGCCAGACTCACTGCACACACCCACAAAGCCAAGCATTCTGACCTGCACTGCCAAAGACTCGATTTAAATCATTTAGGAAAAGAACACCAGAGCAAAATAGCTTCTATATTTAATAACATCTGAAAGGTTTAAGTCCTGTGTAAGATTTATAGGGACGGCGTATAAGAACTTCATACGGTAAACAAGACAGACCTGCATCAACAAATGTTAATGTAGAAAACATGTGCCAGTGCTAAGCTGTGGACCTGTATGAGGAATGTGACTTGAGACCTGCAAACCAGAGAGGTCTGTCAAGCTCACATACACAAGTCACACTCTCTGAACACTGAAACAACCCACACACACACACACACACACACACACACACACACACACGCCAATTACACAGTGCTGAAACCAAACCATCCTCAGTCAAAACAAGAAATGGAAAACACAACAAAACAAAATGCCAAACTCCTTGAAAAACATGAACAGGTGGCCAGGGCAGGGCGGGCCAAGTTCTCCAGAGAAACAGCCAAGCAGCTTACAGTCAGAGTGATAGTTCACTTCAAATGTTTTCATTTTCAGATCACAACAGCTACCCCGCTAACCCACATTTCAAAGGGACGAGCAGAGATGGGCGGTGACAGCTAAAGACAGTCTGTGCTCTCCGCCAAAAGCGTCAAGCAGTGAAGGACAGAAACCTTGGGGATGGTTCAGTCCAGATTTTAGGTCCATAAAACACTACTGTGTTCATAAACATCACTATATAAGGGGGGGGGGGGGGGGGGGGAGTTGGAATACATGTCAGGCAAGTCCTCCTGTTGACCTGAAGGAGATACAGGTCTAGTCCAGACGTGCTACTGGGAGGAGGTGGATGATGGTGGTACTCACTCTCCCTCTTCTCACGCTCCTTCAGGATGGTGTCCAGCCACTTCTGCTTGTCCTCGCAGTTCTTGGCCATGCACACAAACCACTTGTTCTTGGCTGTGTTGTGGATCTTCCAGCCATTGGTCACCGTGTAGTTGTTGCTGTGATAGTCCGCTGTGGAGGAAGAGGGGAGACTGTGAGAGGATGCATAAACCCACAGGTGTCGGAGACATGAGATGAGATGCGGTGCCCATCCAACACAGAGTATCGTCCATGGCACAACAATATAATAGGGTCTAAGGAAAACTATGGACTACAATAACTTAAATGCATAGTGTTGGTTTCTGTGAGTGTCAAACACGGACATTGCACTGGTGCATATGTAATCAAAACTCTTCTGAATATGGTGCATAATTAGACTTCTCCAAGTTCTAACACCTATCATTAGTTTGAGTTTATTGGACCTTAAAATCACACGTTACAACAGCGCAGAGAATCAGGTTTAAAACCCAAGTCCTCCTTCTCTCCCCCTTCCCCTCCTTCTCCTTTCACTCTCTTTTCTTCTCTGCTGACGCGCCCTTTCCCAGACGGGAGTGCAGGATCAATGTAGTAAGTACAGCAAGGAGCTCAGTCATTAGATTTTTTAAAGAGTATTTAAGTGCTTGCATATAAGAGACAGAGTGGCTGAAAAATACCCCACACCCAGTACCTGCCCTGTCTCCATCTCCATCTGTGCCTTTCCTGACAGCAGGTGAGCCACGGCTCATCTCTAAATAATGAATGAGGCTGGAATGGCCCATTAATGGCCACATTAGCCCGAAATGCAAAGATCACAGAAATAGATGAGGAGTGCAGCAGACCCTGCTCTCAGAAGCCATCTCTGCTCCACAGGAATTTGTCCGGGTGACTTTAACGGGGCTCGTTGAGTAGGAAGCCACGCTGTAATTGCTCCAGATGCATGATGGGTAGTAATGACGCAGCATACATGGTCATGAACAACTAGTCATGCACACATGTTCATGTTATGACCCTTAGAAACAATAAATTGACTACTTTTAACTACAGCCAGGGCTCTGCGATATTAACATACAAAATTATATTTTTTTTTCATGACCTCTTAAGTAAATTATGATAACTAACTATGCACAACAATTTTATCCACACTTTTATCAACCTCTTGCTCCCCTCCCCCCTCCATGTTAGCTTAACTGTATTCATCAAAGAGAACAGAGCTGTAATGCAGACAGAACCCTTTTTGAACACGCGCACAGTGACACAAAACCAAGTGTTGAGCATCCAGCATCAGCACTTATATTCAAATTGATGCTACAATGATTGAATTGTATTATCCACATAAACATAATAGATTGCCTCAAAAGCTTTCTGAATGAGAAAAGTAAAAAGTTGTTTGTCAGGGCCTCAGTAGATCTTCAGATTTGATGGGTGCATGCACCAACCGACCATGCAAGCTGGTGTGACCCAGTCTTCATACTCTTGCAACCTACTCTTTCCTGCCCACTTCATTTCTCAGAAGTCACAAGGGAAGTGTCAAGTCACAGACACAGTTCAACAGTTATTGTGCTAACTGAAACAGCCCATCCTGGCCTTAACTGAAATTATATATATTTATTTATAGAAACTTTCATAGCTTTAATCCCAATTTTTTTTAAATGTCAGTAACTCCAGTGACTCCAATATGGTAAAAGCTAGTTGCCAGACTTAGCATTTGAGTTGTACTGTGGGACCAGACAGCCAAACGGACAGGCATATGGTACACACCTGTTCCATCCTCCACATTTTCTACCTCCATGACCTCCGTGTTTATCCTGCCTCTGAACAGGTACATCGGGCCGTTCATGGATTTGGTCCTTTTCGTGGATTTCTTCCCTGAAACCCTGAAAAGCACAGATTCACCAGTTCAAGTCTATAACAAGCAGTTTATCTGAAGGGGACCGCTGGTGACCAATTAGTCAGATCCTAAGATTCAACAAGACCTTACATAATAATAATATAAGCAACATAGACACACCACCCATGTTTAGGCATACAGATTGCTAATGGTTAAATTATTAACATTGCCTTGCAGCCATGCACATGTCACTGTATTATCACCACCATTATGTTTAAGTCTTTGAATCCGCTGTATCTGAGGGGAAACTGTGAATCTTGGGTGGTATTTGTAACCGTGCCTCACTGGTCTCACCTTGACTTCTTCTTGGCGTATACCAGCAGGTTGTCGAACAGGAAGAAGACCCTTTCCTGGATGTTCCCTGCTGAGATCTTTAACAGGTTGCCCTGGAGAAGCAGCTCTGTACATATGTCAGTCAGGTTGGTGCCCTGAGAAGACAAAGCAAATGTGTAAGATGGGGGGTGGAGAAAGAAAGAAAGAAAGAAAGAAAGAAAGAGAGAGAGGGATATGAAGAGAAGGGGAGAGAGAGAGTGGGATAATATAAGGTCTGAAAGCATCAGCTTCTCACTGTCAAAGCAACTGGTCTCCGGTATGTATGCCCGGGTCGTCTTTTCTAAGAGCAGCCTACTGGGTATGACAAACCTCGTAAATACAGGCAAATCTGACAGTTGATTTGTGAAGGTGACAGTTGAAACTGATATTTTGAACTTCCATTGAATTGTGGAGTGAATATTAATCTTATCCTAGTACTGGGAATTCTTTCAAGAGCCAAGGGCAATTCAGGTTGATTGAAAAGAGCCTCAGAGGAGCCATGCCATCCGATGAGCATTAGTAAACCACGGCTGTTCCAGTTCTAGTACAGAGGGACAATGACTGGCTGAGCTTTTTCAGTGGCGTTTGGGCGCTCAAGTTTGGTGAGGATCCTAAAACTCACTTGTGAACCCCATTCTCTCTTGACCTCGCTCAGTGAACTTCAGTCTGAGCAAAATACCTGGGATTGGGGGGGGGGGGGGGGGGAGAGAAAGTGTAGTTTCAGAGGGTTCGCTCGACAAAGCCACGACTGAGTTCAAAATGCAGGAAGAGCAGGAAAAGACCTCTAAATGGAGCCAGGCTGCGAGCGCCCTCACAGGGACCGCTGTTCAGGGGGACAAACAAAGCCTGTTTATTTGGGCCCCCCCCCCCCTCACACACACACACACACACCCTTCAAAAGGGCGCTGGGCTCATCTAGCACGCTGCCTGCAGGCTTGGCCGTCAGACTGAGTCACATGCTCGAGCCACACCACCTCGCTCTGATGGGCTGTGTTATGGTTGGGGAGCCTGAGCATGGGTGTGTTGATGTGAGAATGTCTTCTTGGGGTTTAGGGCATTAGGAACTTTAACTTATGATGCTGGGCCAACAGTGATACTTTCTACTGCAGTAGAGGGCCAAACAAATATCAGCAAAATATTAAACCTGAGGCTTTTTAAATTTGGGATGTTTTAATCTTGGTGAATCCCATGTGCAAAGGCAAAACAGACCTGTAGAGACATGAGACGAGAGATGTTTTTCATTAAGGAAATCGTCATCTGTCTGCACAGAATTGTCAGAGGAACCAGGTTCGCTGTTTGTTTCTGAAGCCCTTTTAGACTCAAACACAGCTGATGGTGCGGCCAGACGGCTAACCATCTCTTCACACTAGACATGACATAACGTCACGCTCTGAGTCACATGTTTAACACAAATGAGAGAAAAATATCTGTGACTGCTAAACTGGGTTATTTTTAAAGTTATGATGGGTATATCATGTAATTAATGCAGAAATCATAAACCAAATAATCATTCAAAAACATTTTGAATTTTGTTGTGACTGGAAACTCAAAACAATCATGCCTTTAGTAGATTTATCAGACAGACTCAAAAACAAGATGTTGACTGAGGCAGAGAGAAACACCAGCCAGCGGGGGGGGGGGGGGGGGGGGGGGTGGTGGGGGGGTGAGCGGAACACCACATTAGCAAGAGCCGCACACGTAAACTGTCTCCCTTCAACACGAGTAGACAGGCATTCAAACCTTTTCCCTCCCTGTCTGGTGGCACAGACGGTGTTTGAGGCCTGAAGAAACGCCGCAGCCTGGAAAAAAAATGGAAACGAACTAATTTCCTGGATCGAAATAAGGTCCTAGTGGTGACCAACACATGGGGCTTTCTGGTATTAAAAAGGACAGACAAGCCGAATTTATGTGCCAGTGTTTTTCCTGTTTATATGCCAGAAAACTAGGGGGAGACTCCTAAATCAACACACCTCACCTCACTAGCACTGGCCTAACCTCATCACCGAGGCATTTCTCTTCTGTAGTTTTATCAACATATCTGAGGTTTGGTGAAAAGAGTTGTAGTAGGTCGGGAATGTCTACATGTGTAAAACTCAGAATCATATATTTCTGAAGCAACTCCCCACGTAGCATTGGGAAGCTGTGCATGCAAAGGGTGTAGTGGAGGAAAACAGGAAGGGAGGGAGGGGTGGGCGGCTGTTTTAAAGAAGAGAACATCAGCATCCTAGGCATCTGAGCCCTGAGTAAAGAAGCCAAACACACACTGTGACTCAAGCACACGTTTGTGTGTGTGTGTGTGTGTGTGTGTGTGTGTGTGTGTGTGTGTGTGTGTGTGTGTGTGTGTACACTACCTCTCTGTTCAATTGCAGAAAGAGAGGGTGAAAAGGACACAAGGAATATGATTTCATAGAAAAATAATTGTGGCCTAATAATGACCGGATGAACGTGCATGTGTAAGAGCATGTGTAAGACTTGCCCAGAAATTCTCCACCCAATCCTTGATATGGGGGTATGAGACATCACCAGCATCACCACACCTTGCAACACTTTTTGCCTTTTTCACTTTCTTGGTAATCTCTCAGAAGTTTTCAAGAGAATTGTGATGTGCATTCTTTTCAAATATAAGATACAAACGGACATTACATTGAGATATATTACTAATGAGATAGATGTCACTATGCTTCAGTGTAGTTTACGGCTACATAAGAACTGTGTGTCAAGTCACCGGAATTCCTGCACTCCAAAACAGAAGGCTACAATCTCAGCTAAATGAGCCCAGTCTGCTTATGTAACATGTCAAGTCTGTAGTTCATGTTTCAATGCCGAAGAAACACTGCAGCACAAAAAAAAATACAAGCTGCTAATTTCCTTGTATTAAGCTGACGCAATGGTGATGACCAGGGTGGTGTGGTTACTGTACAGTCTAGCAAGTAGCCTTTGTAGGTCAGTGTCCTTTATGCAGAGGCCCAGCAAGCATGCATCACAAGAACAACCACCACCACCACCACAACTGCCATGTAAAATAACCTGATTTCACATGCTGTCCTTTTCATTTTAATACTGTTAATTGTCATTCATGTGTAAATTGTCATTCATGTGTTTATGCTCCTCGGATGCTCGATGGAGGGGTGAGCTGAAGGGAGGGGGGGGGCCTGGTTTCAGAAGGAAAGAGCTACCCACTGTTCTAAAGAGGTACCTTGCCAAAAACACCACGAGAGTCTGGGCCCTGACAAGGGTGAGCAAACGCACACAAACACACATATATAACAACCACAACAACTCCCAAATAAACATATGCACTCATGCACAAGCATGAACCCAAACATCCATGCATTTTTCCATGCTCATACATTCTAAAGCACACCAATATCTGTGAGCACACATAAACCCAAAGACACACACACACACACACACACTGCATTTTAACATTTCACACTCTGTAATTAATCCTAAGCCCTGAGCTCTCTCCCTCTCTCTCTGTGCATGCATGCGTGTGTGTGTGTGTGTGTCTGTGTGTGTGTGTGTCTCTGTGTGTGTGTGTCTCTGTGTGTGTGCGTGCGTGTGTGTGGAGGGGAAAAGAGAGAGAGAGAGAGGCTGGAGAGGATGGATGGGAGGGGGGAGGAGGAATGGTGGGCATGTTGTGAAGCGTTGACTGATCTCCTAGGCGATGGCGCTTCCTTTTTTTGTTCTCACTTCCTCCTCCTCCTGTCTGCTGGACATTGAAGGAACATGTCACAGAGAGGAAGACAGAAACCCCGGCTCTCTCTGGCTCTCTCTGGCTCTCTCGCTCGCTCTCCCACTCTCCGCCCCCTCCTCCTTTCCCCTTCCTTCCCTCTCCACCCCTCTCTATCCAACTCCCTCTGTATATCTCTCCTTCCTTTGGTCACAGGCCCTCTCTCCCTCTCCTAACCCCCCCAACCATTTTTCAATCCCACCACACACTTTCCTGCCCTGCACACACAAGCCTGTCTTCACCCTACATTCTCTCTGGGCCATAAACTCCCACAATCCCCTGGGAGAGAGCTTGGGGACGCCAGGCTTCTGCCCCCCCCCCCCACCCTCCCCTGATTTATCATCCAGCGAGGAGATCACAGGGGAACCGCGGAAGACCGTTTTAATTAAGATGTGGCATTTCACTGAATGGGGAGGATGTGAGAATTTGAAGTGTGGAGAGCAGCTCGAGCAGACAAACCGCTTAAACATGAGGATGTGAGCATTGGCATGGGAGAGCATCATTAACATAGATGCAACAACATAGCACACATTCTCTCAAAAACACAACCAGTCAAATGCACAAACAGAATGCAAGGCTACGTCATAAGCACTGCGGTCATCGACCAAAACAGACACACAGGCACGCACATTCACTTCCATGCCACCCTGTTCTCCTCACCTCCCAGCCCTCAATGTGGGACTGCAGCTGCTCGAGGGCCTCCAGCTTCTCCATCTGCCTCTTGGTCTCGTTGATGTTGGAGCAGACGGCCTTCATGGTCTGCAGGGCCTCCTCCACTTTTGGGTAGTCCACGTGCTTTTTAGGGGTCCGCTTCAGTAGCTCCTGCGACCCAGCACACAACACATGACGTCACAACGTATCCACACACACACACACACACACACTCTCGATTCCTCAATTCCACCGTTGTGCCTCTGAGACAGTGTGTGTGTGATTTTGTTTATCCTGTCTCTTACCTTAAGCAGGAGTGGGTATTTGCAGATTCTCTGGATTGGTGAGAGCAGGTGTCCCTCCAGCGGCACGTCAGTGGTCTTCTTCCCACCCAGCAGCATGCAGTGCTAACAGGGAAAAACAAGGTCAAAACCTATGAGCCACGGTTTGCACTTTGAAGAGTCTCTCTTCGGGGCTTTCATTTACATTGTTGCAATTCTTAAAGTTATGATGGAGTGTGAAGAATCTGCTCCCAAGCTAGACAGAAAGTCTTGGCATTCCTAAAATAGCACCGCGTGGTCATCTGCACGTCACTCATCTCAGCCCCTGCACACGAGCAGTTGAGAGCTCGGTCTCCTTCTCTTTATCATCTTATCAAGGCTACAGAGAACAAAGGCTCGTGCACCCTCTACTCACTCAATCTTTCATATTTGATGACACCACTGCTACCTTAAGTAGTAGTACTAATAATGGGCCCCCTAGAACACCGTCACATAATGATTAGAAAAGTACAAAAGCCATGAAATCCACACTGAAATAGAATGGAATGGAAAATAACTGCATTCAAATGTATCTAAAAACAAAACAGATGAATGAATACATTAATGAGTGAGTGAGTGTCTCATAACATCAGGCTAGTAAACGGTCACGGGATATTGTTTGGTCCAACAACCAGTCTAGCCCAGAGCAGAACTCACCAGTAGAAAGGTGCGTATGTGTGGGATTTTGTTGAGTTCCATGAGCAGACGGAGAGCTTTCTCATGGTTACTGCAGTACTCCCCATACACTGAGAATCTGCCTCTCTGCAAAAGGAAACAGACAATCATGGAAACAGTCAAACGGATATAAAAAAAAGGGGAATGGATTTACATAACTATGCATTTCGCTTGGAGGGCCTGGCTCCCTAGTTTGCTGAGAAATTGGATTTTGTTTTGTTACAAAGACTAGGGGAACCTTATGGCTTTACATCATTACACTTGACCTAGTTTGTCCAGCTCAGGGCAAAAGAAAGTTTCTGAAAGAATGAATTTGCTTATTTGTGAAACGCATTTCCCTGCGGATTTTCACACATAAAGCGGCAAACAAATTTCACATGGTGCTGTGGCCTACATTGGGGTGTTTGTGTGTGTGTGTCTGTGTGTGTGTGTCTGTGTAAGGCAGCGAGGAGACTGCTACCTTGCTTCATAACTACAACAATTACCTGGAGTAGGGCATTGGCTGACATGAGCCCTGTGTAACCAGATCGGCCCCCTTGTGCTTATTCCTCCTGGGCATACTAGGTGCTCAGGTGAGATGGGCTTTTCAGTGAACCATGAGTGTTACATGTGAATGAGAATGGTATTAATGCTTGATGAAGTGGGTGCACGTTTCAGATCAGAGCCAAAGTGTACGTGAGCCGCCATTACATCCCAGAGCAGCGGGTGACACCTCCACAGAAGCCCGGGGTAGAGGCCTGATCTCCCGTGATTGCGTGGTGGAAAAAAAATGATGCATGTGCAGGAGCGGGAGATAGAAATAACTCTTGGGTAAATACATATTATATATATATAAATATATCTCCATCTTGCGCAGAGAGGCTGCTGAACGACCATAAACACCTGAGGATGTGAAACCCAAGCCATTCATAGACGACAGTGTAGTCTGGGCGTCAACATGACACTGCCCAGGACCAGAGCGTGCAGGATGGACCAGAATGACTCCTAAAGAGTTCTTGTCCTCACCATAATGGGACATGTATGATGATCTTGTGTTTTGTTTCCCATGAAATGTGCAGCAAAGTACCTCCAGGTAACAGGGTTGGGGGGGGGGGGGGGGGGGGTTCACAGATGAATGTCTGGGGTTACTCTCAGGTGAGTAATGGATGCCTGACCTCAGGGTAAGATGAGGTAGGTTACCTCATTAGGATGTGTGAGCATGTCATGTTAGATGATCATAAGGTCATGCCTAGAGGCTTCAGGCTAGGGTTCCCCCTTCACTGGGCTGTGCTCTGACATAGAAAAGGCCCAGGTGGGGCCTGTGGACACTCAAAAAACCCTGGCAGTCCTTCGTTTTCCCATGGCAGGGCTGTAAAGTGTGTCACTGTGTTTCTTGATCATCACAGAGCTTTGAAATAGCTCCCACACCAGAGGATGAAAAAGCTAGCAGCCAAAACCGAGCAACCGGCATCACAGGCTGAAACATCTGTCCGGGCATATGCTCGGAGAGAGTGAGTGAGCCACATACTGTGGCCGTGTGGGGAGAGAGGCCTTTGTCTTTGTGTGAGTGCGCGCGTGCGTCAGTTATAAACACAAGCCGTGGGCCAAAAAGTCTGCTTATACCAACAGAAATAGAAGACCTGTGTGCATCTGTGCGCATGTTGATAACTGCGAGGAAACAGAAATAAATAGCTGCCAGAGTGGCTACGTGGTTGGCAGGGCCCCGCTGCCGGACTTATCATAAGGCGCTTAACGGCAAATTTATCCCACATGAATTCGTAGTTAGGAGCATTAAGTGTTTGGGAGACCATTGCGTCAGAGGATCTGGATGGCGATCAGAGAATACAACATGGCATTGTGCGGGTTTCGTTTGTCTAAGCGGGCAGGACATGAGGCACTGGGGCTGGTCGCATTCACTTGAGTGGCACCAAAGTATAGGGTGACGTCTGTGATGCCCATGTGGCTGTGGTGCTTGGATTGCATGCAGCTTGCATGTGTTGTGTGGTTATTTGTTCTCGTTTATGGCTAAAGGGTAACGGGAGGGGAAATATAATGACATAATGGCAGAGTGTGCATGTGGTGAAGAAAATTATGATTGTTAAACTGACATAAAATAACACAGTTCATGCAAGGCTCAAAATTACAAACCCTAAACAGGTCCTGCTTTAACGGGTGTGGCGTCTTCACGGGCAGGGAAACAATTGCATGCCGACAAGAAGCCCAGGAACCCCTAACCCCAGCCATCAATTAGGGACGTCAATCAGCAAAACTGCTGGGACGTCCAAAAGTCAAAACAAGCACAAACATTTATTTTTACTGTTTAGAAGGGAAGGGGGGTGGCTGGATTTATTCACGCAACAGTATGCTGCTCTCTGCCAAAACAGCCGGTGTGATTCCATCAACAGCTGGGATGATTCAAACAGTTAGCGAGCTAAAAGTCCAAATCTTTCAATGCCTCCCTTTGAGCCCTTCGGCCTGACCCTTGGTGACCTGGGACACCCCTGCCCAACCCCACTAGCTTCCTGTGGCAGGCAAACATCCCCTCCACAATCAGTGTGCTTTCATGTCTCTCATCCACTACGATTTTAAAAGGCCTGCACTTGTGCCCAGAATAGCCCCACAAGTCTTTGCACTCCTTTGATAAACATTTTTTTTTTTCTAAACTGGACTTTAGGACAGAGCCAAAGAGTACAATAAGAGTATTGAGAAATCTCATAATAAAATACTTGTTAGTGCAGTCTGAAGCTAGTAGTCATCACGACTGAGATATAAAGCAAATATTGATGTCTGAACACACTTTAAACATTATCCCTTTTCCTGTCCTGTAACAGTGCCTTTCCAGAGCGATGAATGTGTCTCTGAGGAGTGGGACTCCACTGGCCAAGAAAAAGTGAAAGAGAGAGTGAAAGAGTGAATAAAAGAGTGGGTCATTTGTATGGAGTGCCACACGGCCTCTGCTGGTAATAGGCCCATAATTAGTGTGGCACCATGGCTGCAGTATACATTAATCTCCAGTTTAACATGATCGCTGTCATGACGACATCAATCCTATAAGGAAAATGTATTCTTTTTGCTGCTGTCAGACACACATACACACACAGAGAGACACACAAACATACACACACAGAGAGACACACAAACATACACACACAGAGCTAATTCATCTGCTAGTTCGACTCTACAGACGCTTAATCATCCCCTCATGTGTGTCTGACTCTGTTGCATTTGAGGTCAAAGGGCTCGGGTTGGGGTCATCAGAAGGGGCGCCAGATTTAGCAGAGAGGTCAAAGGTGAAGCAGACGCGCAGGGTCCGCAGACGTATCTACAATGCAGAACTGATGAGCTGCCAAGACCAGAGATGTTTCCCTCCCACTTTTCTCCATCATTGCACATCATCTACAGACAGTTGGGAGAACTTAGGACCCAGTCTGTTTGTCCACTCTGTCAGACCGCTTCTGGCCCTCGAGTCTGGTGGTTTCAGTGGACATGCAGTAATTAAAACCTGTGTCAATGTGGGTGTAGACGGAATAGCTTGTGTAGATAAACTCGTATGGAAGCACATGTCCTTTTGGAGTTAGCCTTCGGCTTTAAACCTGAGGCAGGTGTAAAGGTGCAATTGGTAGAGGTTGTGTAGTAACATCGTACGGGTGAATGCATCAGACATAGCTTAGGACTAGGGTGTGTGTGTGTGTGTGTGTAGATGGCAGTCTCTACTCACAAACTTCACAAAAACATGTCCGAGGGAATGCTGTGGATGAGGCTCCGGCTGTAGGCTGGCCTCCACCACGCTCAGCAGCTCCTTGTGGAGCTCCAGGATCACTTCGATGTTGGAGAACAGGATCTGCGGCACACACAAGCACACATCAGACAGATCATCAGACAAAGCAACGATGGAAGGCACTGGTGAAGGGCATTGAGGGGAGGAGGAGATAAATGCTTTTTAGGCAGAGATGACAGATATTGTGAGAGAGGGTGAGAAGTTTTGGAGAAGGTGAAGGGTGAAGGTGAAAGGGTGTTGTGGGGAAGGGTGGGCAGTGTGGGATGTGATGGGGGGGGGGGGGGGCATACCTTCACATGCTCAGGCGTGAGACACTGCTGATCGTCTGGAGTCTGTCTGATCCGATGCAGGAAGGCCTACAGAAAAAGACAGGAGAGGCAATGAAGTCAAGAGACATAATGACGGACAGAATGAAAAGAATGGAAGAAAGAGAAGGGGAGGGAAGGGGTGACAGTGAGAAATGTAAAACCAACTTCACACTGAATTGCATGACATTAGCACATAAAAGACACCAGGGATTGGATGACTACAAGTTCATGAGGTCATAAACAGAGGCCAGAGGTCAAGCCAAATGGGGGAGGGACTCTGTTGCTTCATGAGTCCAAGGTGGTGCATCTAATTTCAGGGCGATGATCAGCAACTGTGGATTTTTAAAAGTTTTAGCTAAGGCCACCATGTTTCACGATTTTCATGATTAGGCTGCTGACATCAAAGGCAGATATCAAGTTTTTACATATGCAAGTATTCGAGTTTGCACTCAGTCAGGCAACAAAGACACAGACAGAATAACAGACCAAAGTCACAGAGCTAAGGTAACACTTCTCAGTGACGCATACTCTCGAAATGTCTACCAGGGCTATCAAAAAGAAAAACAAACAACAAAAGACTAAAAAAAAACAAAGAGCACCGCCGTGGCAAAGGTCAAGGTAACTCAATGAGGGTCGGAGAACTAGCCAATTCAGTAAAAGCCACGAGCGTGAGGGGGGGGGAATGTAGCACTCGTGCTGCTGGGAAAAAAGTGAGAGCAGGAGGTAGAGTAACAGAAGCCAGACTGAGAGAGGAGAGGGCTGCCCGGGCCTGTGATAGAGTTACACAGAGAGAGCGCAGCCAGCAGGAGAGAGAGGAAGCACAAGGGCCTGCTAGCCAGGTCTGGATCATGTTCCTCCAGCGCTTGCCTTACACTGATAAGCAGCTAAAGAGCCATGAACAGAGGAGCTGACCTGAAGCCATGGGCTAATAGTTAAAAAGGCGCCAGAATTAGCAGATTATGGACAAACTGCCCATAATCCCGTCATGAGATATGCAATATGGTCCAGCACAAAGGCAGAATTAGTGCAAGTGTGTGGGGCAGCTCTGGTGCAAATGTATGTCTACTTCTGCATGTCATAATCCTCTTAGCAGTACACTCTGTATTATCGTGCTTAATATGTTCCTGCATTATGTCCATTTTCTGTATGCTTTATTGCTACTTACATTTTTCTTACATGTTTATTTTCTGTTTCAGTAGGTTGAGTCTGTTATCCTTATGCTGCTCGATGTACAGTCACCATTAGCTTCGGAACTAAAACATGCTTGTGTTTGAACTAATGCTCCTGTTGACATTACCACACAGAGGGCCTTTTTGTTAGCAGCATGGCACTGTTTTTATAAAAACAGCAAAACAACATCCCACATATCAGGCTCTCGTTCATCTGCAAAGATCCCATGAAGAATAAGAGAAGAGAGATAGAGACACAGGGAGAGTGGGAATGGTGAAGAAAGGCCACCAAAGAGAAAGACAAAGTCAGAAGAAAAAGAAAAGAAAGAGAAAGAGAAAGAGAGAGTACAGCATGACTGGGTTAGCTGAAACAGACAGTGCCTCCCAAAGAGAAGAAAGGACACAGGGATACCAGTCAAACCCTGCCTCTAATTATGGTTCTGTGTTAGCAGGGAGGCGTCCTCCATCCAGACATAGTTACTGCCTGTAGAGTGCTCCTCTGTTCATCTCTCTGGCCGTCTGGCCGTTCTGACCGTCTCTCCCTCTCCATCTGTCCCGTCTGCTGTCAGTGCAAGCTTCACGTCTACATGTCGGACAGGGTGTGTTACGGGCAGATCCTCACCAATGAGCATGTCTCTGTTTGTCTATACTTGTGAGTGTGTGTGTATGTGTGTGTGAGAGAGATAGTGTGTATGCATGGTACAGCACCAGTGTGTGTGTTTTCAGCTGTGTGTCAGTGCTATGGACTCTCACCTCCCTACTTGGCGACCACAATGACAGGACAGGGAGTGCCCACCATGCCCTGACCACAGCCCCTACTCCGCCCCCCACAGGCCTAATGACAGACTCCAGCAGCTCAATCTCACATTCGCCTCAAACTCTTTACTCACTCCCTTTCTACTTCCTTCCTCCCTCCCTCACTCACTCACTCCTTCTTTTTCTTACACTCTCTCCATTCCTACCTCTCTGTCTTTCACTTGGGCACATTTCTTCTCTGTATTTTCTCATTCTTTTTACTCTGTTCACCATCAAGCACGCCCTCCCTCCCTCAAGCTAGGAGGATGGGGTTTATTAGCCGTCTTGAAATTTATATCAAAATGTACCAGCAACATGATTGTAGGGTACAAAGAGCTTAAGTTGGGTGAGAGGAGTGGCGAAAGAGAAGGAAAGGGTAAAAGTGGTGGTGACATGTAAGCAGTTTAGGAGGAGAGTGTAGGGTAAGGTGCGTGTCACAGTGGGGTGGTAATGGCGGATGGGCTGTGAGGCGCCACGCCTACGAGCGCTGGGGTGGAAGTGCGCTGGCAGCCTGCGCTAATTAAATCTCCCATATGGCCAATCCAACCACATCTCCGTCACACTCTGCAACGTGTTGAGAACGCTCGCTCACAGAACCTGAACTGCCAGGGGCCTGAGAGCTGCCAGTCCCACCCACACACACAAACACATACACACCTAAACAGACAAACATACAGGCACACAAACACATACACACCTAAACAGACAAACATACAGGCACACAAACACACAAGTACATAAACACATGCCCAGCTCTCACACACCTACAACTGCTTCCATTGCTAATGCTAGTGCTAAGACAAGGTTTTGTCTCACACCATGGTCGGTTTCTAACCTATAACATAGGAAGTAATATGTATGTATACATATCTAGTGGCACGTTTAAGTATCGTTGTTTGCACTACTATAGGGAAATTCATTGTAGCAGATGTCCACCTCGCGAGTGTGTGAATGGAGATACAGAGAGTTTTACAGAGAAATAGTAGAGTATAAATAGTGAAATAGTGCAGTGTACAGTGCAAGTTACAGAGAAATACAGTATGAATAGTGCAAGATAAAAATAATAATAAGCATGAGATACTACTCATGAAGAGTCTTGATTGCCATCTCTTGCTGTGGAGAGAAGTGAAAGACAACAGACGTTCTTCGGAGGAAAGAAGTGGTCAAGTTCTAGATCTTGATAAGGTGCCTGCCACACAATGAATGGAGACCATCAACTAATTTTGAACACAGACTGATAAATAATTTAACAGCAGAGTGTGTGTTGTTTGACTATGTGTGACCGAATGTCAGTAAGTCATTTCTGCTAGAGAATCGCTTCCTGCACCTTGTTAGATGACATTCATTTCTTATCCAAAAGATGGTAAGGTAAAGTTTTAGCATCTCCGGAGTAGGTTACGACGGTGCAGCTGCACCGCGATCACATTTGCATTATCTTTCGAAAATGCATCTCGACTTATCAGTTAACATTGAGAAGGTCTGCGGTCCTGATAACACCCCTGCTGGCACTGCTGGTAGGTTACCAACACATTTTCTTGAAATGCCACCAATTAACAAATAATTACTAAGCTGCTTGGCCATCCTGCAGCGATTGGCGGCAGTTCTTAAAAGCTTATCCTTCCTGCTTCTCTGTGGGTGACCTGCAGTCTCATACAACCCGGCACACTGGCTCGTGCCGGACTGTGGCCCTGTGTGCCCCTGCTCAGGTTTCAGGTGACCTTTTGGATGGGCCACATTATGGCAACATGACGTCAGGAGCACTTCCTTGGCGCACCGTCAGAAAATCCACTTCCACATTCATATTTCTAGGTAGGAAAAATAGGCTTCCATGGCAACCGTTGTCAGTGGTAGCGTGGGGAGCTCAGTGCAGGTGTGCGCACTCAGGGTCTCTCTACTACGCTCGTAAACACTACAAATGCAGATCTCAGACAGCACACCTGCGGCCCTACAGCAGGCCATTAGCGCTGGCTGAGCGGGGCTCCCCCTCATGTTACACGGCGTATGGTGATGAGCTCTGAGGAGGGCTCACAGAGGTCCAGGTGTGTGTGTGTTAGTGAACAGCTGGGACAGGAGGTGCAGGGCCTCCTAATCAGAGATGCAGAGACGCAAGAGGCTTTGAGCCCGGACGTCACACTCCAGCAACTCAACAACTGGTGGGAGGAGTTGGACAGGAGGTGCTTTACTTGAACACACTCAGACAAAGATGCATGCTCACACACACACACACACACACACACACACACACACACACACACACACACACACACACACACACACAGAGATGCAGAGCTTGAACGTGTCCATATGCCACTCAAAAGGAAACAAGCTGTTCAAACAAGAAAACACACACCTCCTGTTTCAAACTGAACAATAGCCAGAGTGAAAGTTGGGGCCTTCATTAGAGAAAACATTCAGAGGCATGTTTTCTTGATGAGTGAAATGTGGTTCCTGTGTTGCTTTGGAAGGAAATAGCTGCTTCCTTTGTTGCTTGCAAGAGTAATGCCAATATGCTTCACTAGCTGCATGTATACACTACACTGGTTTATACAAAGGTTGTGCTGCAAATATCTGCACACACACACACACACACACACACACACACACACACACACACCTGTAGGAGTCATTAATTGTGTGTGGTTGCGGTGTAACACACTTTCACCAGACCAAACCGACCTAATCCTCCTTGAGCTAACAACCATAACAGACAGACACAAACACAGCAGCAGCCAGCAGCACATAGGCCTATCATCTAAACATCAGGAACACAAAAAGTCAGGAACACAAAAAGCGAAGGGGGGGAGGAGGGGGTGGTGTGTGTTTCTGCTACATGGGGGTGGTGGAGGAGGTCTAATGAAATGTCTCAACTTTCAAACGCCTGCAATGCCACTTTGTATCACTTTCACGCTTGGAAGCAAGAGGTCATGCACCTCTCGAGGAGCCATGCTCTGCCAGTTGACCCCATCCTGCCCCAAATGCTTCACAAACACACACGCACGCACACGCACACACACGCACACACACACGAGCACACACACGCAAACACACACACACACACACACACACGCACACACACGGATACACTCACAGGAAAGTGTGTCTCTCATTAACATGTTAACAGTCAACCGGCGACCCCTCCCTTTTCCCCTTAAAAAACAACCGCCTGGCTCCACCTCTTGAAGCAGAGCTAAATCAGGAGTGATCACACCCCGTCTGCCTTGAGTAACAGCTCACACTATCAGCACAAGTTCCACATCACAGATGCTGCAGCGTGGCCCTGGCAGCGCCGGCACCGCATGCCCGAGGGCATCTGCAGTGTAGCGGCACAGGTGCTACGGCTTGGCAATGGGCATCTGCTGCGTCCCTACGCCATGCATATGCATAGCAACCGAGGAGCAGGGCTCTGCAGAATCACAACACATGTGCATCAAGACATCTGCACCTGTTAGTTTGTTAATGCAGCACAGCCATGTGGACTAGTAAAAGAACAGGGGACCAATTTGACTGATGGAAGGGAAACAGTTATACTGGCTGTGGACAGGACTATAGGTTGGCATTTAGGGCACATGTGTGACAATCAGGTTTATTTTAAAATCCTCAAAGTCACTGCTGGCGAGCTCCAAACCAGCTGTGAGTTTCTGCGAAGAGAGAGAGAGAGAGAGAGGGGTGCGTGACACTGTTTTGCCCTTGCTAGTGCTTCAGCTGTGCGCAAACAGGAAGCGAGAGCTAGCACTGCTGCAGTCGGTTTTTCACAAAGCCACCACAGTTCCGTTTCTGGAGCAGGGCCTCTGCAAGGGCAGGCGCTCCCTGTGACCCATCAGCTGGTACCCTGCTGCAGCCATCTTGTGCTCGCTCGCTCGTTTGCAGAAAGAGGAAGGATGTCACTGGACAGGAAGTAGGGCCATGTGGGAAACTGAAACATGCACGTAACGCGCAACACAAGAGCAAATTAGTTAGTCAGCTGGTCGATGTTGACAGCACAGAAAGCCACTACTAATACCGCAGATTTCCGTTATACACTGATTGAAGGATTTAGATCAGACATTTCAACTAGAGATGGTCACACTTCGTTACATTCCGAAAACGAATTGAAAAACCAAGAGGAGGGGAGAGCCGTTATTGTTCACCTCCAACAGAGCCGGTGGATTCATTTCAATCTGCTCTGTCTGGAGAAGATGGCGCGGCGCAGCGCAACCCAAGCCAAGCCCAAAGAGGCCCTCACGCGAAGATTTACGCTCCATCAGATCATTCACCGATTAAACCTGAGCGCCTCCTACCAGGCCTCCCCTCCACACAGAGGCACGAAGCCCAGTCAGTCTCTGAGGCTGGGGGAGCAGGGTGTGGTCGGGTCCCTCAGACAAGCAGAAGGGATGGTGGACAGGCAACTGGTCGCAGGGCTTTGATGTGGCTCAGTGAAGCAGAGCTGGCCAGACAGCGTGGTACGGTGACCTGCGCGGGCCATATGCTCGGCAGGACCTTCAGCAACCACAGCGGCCCAGCGCTACATCGGTGGGGGACCAGCCTCCAGCCTGGGCTTCTGCTTCATGCAGGAGGTCCACTGGGGGGAGGGACGGCAGGAAAACACTGAACTGAATGTACACACACCAAGACACACAGACAGAACATATAACTGACTGACAGACCAAAAAAAGACACACACACACACACACACACACACACACACACACACACACACACACACACACACACACACACACACACACACACACACACACACACACACACACACACACACACACACACACACACACACACACACACACACACACACACACACACACACACACACACACACACGCTCGTGCATTATGCACACCCTACAACACAGACATCAATTCAAACTGAAACATGCAGTCTTACACTTTCACATTCACACCCTAGTTTGCGGCCCTAAGCCTAAAAGCACTGCCTTAACTCCCTTAACTCTTCAGATGGGCTGCTTCTAATAGGAAAGGCAGCAGTGTGTGAGCTTCCCCTATACTAAGAACTCATTTACAGAAGTAGAAAGCTCAAAAAGAAACCCAGATGAACCACATCCTGCTGTGATGTCCGTCCTAAACGTATGCTAATGCCCTAACTGAGTAACCTGCCTGTAGCAGGAGCACAACCACCAACCCCCCGAAGTGCCCTCCGGCAGTGAGACAGGTGGCCCAGGGTTGAAATGTGAGTGTGGTAGGCTTAACTCTCCAAAACCAGCTGGAATCTGCTCTTCTGGGTACAAACACACACACACACACACACACACACAAATCACAAATCACGCACACACACAAAGAAGGGCTCCTTAAATCTGTTCTGCAAACCTACATTAAAAATCTGAGCGGTTCCTGACTGCCGAGAGTAATGTGAGCCCTTTGGACAGGCATGACCAGCAGCTGTCGACTGGACATCAGGAAGCGTGACGCTGAGGCCTGCCTTCCAGAGCACAGTGTTACGCTCCTCAAGGAGTGTCACAAGTCCAAGGGGGGAAAAAACACGCCTCATTCTCCTCACTGACGGAATAGGCCACTAAGGCAACCTAGAATTAGAGTCAGCCAGAACACAAACCGAAATGTTTGATGTTCGACAAAATTTACAGCCATATCCGATCAGTCACTTCAAAGAAGTATGCCAGCTGAATGATGGTGTGCCCATGCAAGAAGAAATGTGGAAGTCTGGAGCATCTGGCGATCTGTCTGGTGACTTCCATCAAAACTCTTCTCATGAAACCATGGCAATGTAACTTATTACAAAAAGAGAAAGAGTTTGCTCACAACTGAAAAAACACTGGTATCGATTCTGGTAATTAGTCATTGGTCATTAGTCACTGCGAAACTGACGCAGTCAGGACCAGATAACAGAAGTTGATATTCTGAATGAAGTAACATGTTGTGTGCCAGGATGGGCCTCGTCAACAGGACAGCGTGATGGAGAAGTTGGAACTTTTGCGTTCTTCGCACAGGGACAGCCTACATCGAGAAAAGAGGGCAAACCCCATGGGCACACTCAGGAGAAAAGTCCAGGTTCAATACAGCGCTCTGTGATATCAGTTAGGATTTTATATGGAGCTACATGTCTTAGTCATATTCACTAACTGTCCAGATGTCTATGTGTTTTGAAGTGATTTATAGGCCACACACAGTGCAACAGGACGCCATGACATGAAGAGACCTGACTCTGTAGGGCCTGACTCTGTAGGGCCTGACTCTGATAATGAGGCAGCACCAGAGTGCTCAGTGGAGACATTACACACAAAGGGGTCAAGCATGGGGCACACTGAGGAGATGCCAGCATTGATCGAATGCATGGAATATGACCATGCAGAAAGTAGAACTCGGAAGAAAGGACACAAGAGAAGTTCATTTTCTCTACCCTTTCTGGAGGCCCAAACATGTGATTTCTGATCTGATCGTCTCTGATGGTGCCGCGCATGTGTGTGTGTGTGTGTGTGTGTGTGTGTGGACAGAGGGGAAAGGGACAGAGCTAAAAAGCAGAAATGAGGAGCAAAGGCAGAATAGCAGACTGCTGTGTCAGACAAGGGGACAGAGAAAGGGGTGGTCCACACCACGGGATCCCAATGACAGCTGTGTGTGTGTGTGTGTGTGTGTGTGTGTGTGAGAGAGTGAGGTACTGTGAGAGCACATTTACATTACAATTCCCTCAGCTCCCTAAGGTACTACATTCCTGGGATACCTGACAAACAGACTTTTCTCTAAGCCTCTGTCCTACAGATTGAAAAAATATATATATATATATATATATATATATATACAGCCGCGGAAAAAATTAAGAGACCACTTCAAAATTATCAGTTTCTCTGGTTTTACTATTTATTGGTATGTGTTAAAGTAAAATGTACATTTTTGTTTTATTCTATAACCTACTGGCAACATTCCTACCAAATTTCAAATAAAAATATTGTCATTTAGATCATTTATTTGCAGAAAAATGACAATTGGTCAAAATAGCAAAAATGATGCAGTGTCTTCAGATCTCGAATAATGCAAAGAAAACAAGCTCATATTCATTTTTAAACTACACAATACTAATGCTTACACTTAGGAAGAGTTCAGAAATCAATATTTGGTGGAATAACCTTGATTTAAAATCACAACTTTCATGTGTCTTGGCATGCTCTCCACCAGTCTTTCACATTGCCGTTGGGTGACTTTATGCTACTCCTGGCGCAAGAATTCAAGCAGCTCGGCTTCTTTTCATGGCTTGTGACCATCCATCTTCCTCTTGATCACATTTCAGAGTTTTTTTATGGGATTCAGGTCTCGAAATTGGGCTGGCCATGACAGGGTCCTGATCTGGTGGTACTCCATCCACACCTTTACTGGCCTGGCTGTGTGGCATGGAGCATTGCCCTGCTGGAAAAAACACTTCTCAGAGTTGGGGAACATTGTCAGAGCAAAAGGAAGCAAGTTTTTCTTCCGGGACAACGTTGTACTTTGCCTGGCTGAGGTTTGTAAAAGACCATAAGGATTGAAAAAGCGGACTGGAGGTTCTTCTAAGTTCGTCTTCTCTGATGAGTCCGATTTCACAGTAGGTGCAAGACTCTCTGGCTTGTAGGCCTCTCCAGGTCTCCGTCTAACCATCAGACGACCATGTGTTGGGCAAAGCTGAAAATTGGACTCATCAGAGAAGACGAACTAGAAGACCCTCCAGTCCGCTTTTTTCAATCCTTATGGTCTTTTACAAACCTCAGCCAGGCAAAGTGCAACGTTGTCCCGGAAGAAAAACTTGCTTCCTTTAGCTCTGACAATGTTCCCCAACTCTGAGAAGTGTTTTTTCCAGCAGGGCAATGCTCCATGCCACACAGCCAGGCCAGTAAAGGTGTGGATGGAGTACCACCAGATCAGGGCCCTGTCATGGCCAGCCCAATTTCGAGACCTGAATCCCATAAAAAAACTCTGAAATGTGATCAAGAGGAAGATGGATGGTCACAAGCCATGAAAAGAAGCCGAGCTGCTTGAATTCTTGCGCCAGGAGTAGCATAAAGTCACCCAACGGCAATGTGAAAGACTGGTGGAGAGCATGCCAAGACACATGAAAGTTGTGATTTTAAATCAAGGTTATTCCACCAAATAGTGATTTCTGAACTCTTCCTAAGTGTAAGCATTAGTATTGTGTAGTTTAAAAATGAATATGAGCTTGTTTTCTTTGCATTATTCGAGATCTGAAGACACTGCATCATTTTTGCTATTTTGACCAATTGTCATTTTTCTGCAAATAAATTATCTAAATGACAATATTTTTATTTGAAATTTGGTAGGAATGTTGCCAGTAGGTTATAGAATAAAACAAAAATGTACATTTTACTTTAACACATACCAATCAATAGTAAAACCAGAGAAACTGATAATTTTGAAGTGGTCTCTTAATTTTTTCCGCGGCTGTATATATATTTATATATTTTACCAATCAACCCTTTTACACTAAACCCCAATTTTCTTCAGCCACCTACCACCTACGCTCACCAAGTCAAGAAATGCCAGGAGCCATCTGAAGGTAATCTAGTGAGTCTCGTGATAAAGCTGGAGTTGACTGCAGCTCTGAGTGCCTCATTTTCATTTCCCCCCGATGAAAACAAGGCTCATTGGTCTGGGCTCTCTATGCTCCGACCACATAACCTGAAGAGAAACCATTTCAGAGGCTATGTGTTCCCCCTGAACAGGGGTGTCTGTCATTCACACCCAATTTACCCAAAATACCTTCCATTTCAGCTGCACACAGACCTCACTTAAGACAGGCTGCTCTCTGTCTTCATGCGTCTGACTTTGCAGAGCACCTCCACACCTCAAGGGTGAAAATCACAGTGTGGCTCACATATTTAAACCCTGCATGTCACATTTGATACTACGCCTTTGCTTTAACACACAGCAAAAACAGCCACACTACCACAGGGAGTATGCAAACAAGCAATGATAATACAAATGAACCGTCCATGTCTGCAATCTTTCATTCCAACTGCTACTCACTTCTTCTCTCTGTCTCGCTCGCTCACACTATCATTCTTTCTTTGCCATCTCTTCTGCATGCTCTGTGAGCAGGCCGTAAGCAATCATGAGTAGGGGCTCTAATCACGCAGTGTGGCAGTCTCTCACGCTGGAGGTTATGCAACAGGGCCCCCTCCAAACACACACACA
The DNA here is from genome assembly GCF_963457725.1 of Sprattus sprattus. Lineage (NCBI taxonomy): Eukaryota > Metazoa > Chordata > Actinopteri > Clupeiformes > Clupeidae > Sprattus > Sprattus sprattus. Next base: position 11,825,877 of record NC_137914.1, read on the forward strand.
CACACACACACACACACACACACACACACACACACACACACACACACACACACACACACACACACTGATGAGCACCCCAGAGATCAGTGAGCACAGCAACCCTCCACGTATCAAGACAACCCCCCACCCACCCCTTCCTCCCGAAAATTCCCTCAAGCACTACCCCTCACAGCCTCTTTTCGGGGCTAGCCAGGGGCCTTTGAGCATAGGCTGGTTCCCACACAGCGCACGAGGCACTAGCCATTCCGGGACAGGGGGAGCGCCACCAGTGCCTCATCTGAATGCGCCGCTGCAGCCGCGCACAGAGGCTCTTTCAGGGAGCTGTGAGAACGGGGCTCTGACCAGGAGAGCGGCAGCAGCAGCACACAGTCCTGGGGAGCCCAGCGAAAGGGGGCCATTTTGGCCGGCCTGGCGTGAAATCGAATAAATACAACGGCAGGGAGAGGAGGAGAGAGAGAGAGAAAGAGAGAGAGAGGGAGAGGGGGAAAGAGAGAGTGTTGGAGAGGAAGAGGGACAGGGAGAAAGAGAAAAAAAGCCCCCGTCTTTGTGGCTGAGGCCCAGAGCCCAAAGGAAGGGAACAAAGGGCCCAGCGCCACAATGAGGCCTGGATGCCAGGCTCGCCCCTTTATCCCCCAGACCACCCCCCCCCCCCCTCTCCCCACCACTGCAGCCCAAAACAACAAAGTCCCCTTTGAGTGCGGAGCTCTTGTCCTTCACTTCCGCTCTAAAGGCCCTCAGAGTTCACGGCTGCGTGAGCTGCCTGAGCGGGCGGAAACCGGCCCTCCGCCACGGAAACGTGGGGCCTGCCCCTGACAAGGCCTGTGCCAGACGCGGCACAGCAGAGTGTGAGAGAGCGCACAACACCCAGCACAGAGCGGCTCAGAGTGGCACGCCACTGGACAGTGCACCGCACAGAACAGAGAGAGATGGGACTGCACTGTGTGTTTCCACACAGGCACAGCAAAAACACGGAGCAATGTGTTTAACAGAGCATGCAAGAGGTGGTCAGAGCACCAGTGCGTACAACAACACAACAAACAGCACACATAACAACTGGATGCAGAAGACACAATATCATTTTTTATTAGATCGGTGGATGGTAGATGTATATCTGCCTGCATGGTGCAGGTGCAGGTGCATGTGTGTGTTTGTGGGAAGGATTAAGTCAGTGAGTGAGTGAGAGAAACAGAAAGACAGAGATTTTAGTGGTTTCCTGCCATGCCATGTTTTCCCCTGAATGCTGTCATCTGTGATGTGATGACCTCTCCTACTCAAAGCTGGGAAAAAAATGACAATACATTTGTTTAGAGGAAATTGCATAGCTGCCTCATCCTAACTGTACAAGACCACTCCTGAGAACAGAACCCACACTGGCATCAGTAGGCTTCAGCGTTTGGCTGCAGAAACTGTCTAAATCGGTGGGAGGGGGTAACAAAATCCTATAAACTAGTCATGGATGTTGACGGACGAAGGGCAACCAAACCATTTTGTTGAGACACACTGAGACACAAACACGCACACACACACACAGACACACACACAGACACACACACAGACACACACACAGACACACACAGACACACACAGACACACACACAGACACACACACACACACGTCCTTAAGTAAACTTGTGCGAGAGAGGAGAGCGGTCGGCGGGCACAGAGGACATGTGGCGCGGCAGACTGAAGGGGCCATCTGGAGGGAGGGGGCCAGCGTGGCCATGGAGGAGTGATTGGGCGTGGGGTAATCAACCATGGGTGCCAGAGGCTTTGCCCACCAGCGGGCGAGAGACCGGACCCAACGCGGCCAAAACATCCCTTACTGTACACACACAAAGAGACAAACACACACACTCTCTCTCTCACACACACTCGCACACAAATATCATACAATGCAATCTCACACAGACTTTGGCACCAAGACTGCACTCACTGCACACGCATACACGCATACACACACACACACACACACACACACACACACACAGCATCCAGAGTGCATACTGTTCTGCCCTTTATCAAAACTCTGCACTTTGTTTTGGAGAAACCCACCCATCCCCTTCCTCAAGATGAGGTCACTCATCCTCATCCTTCACACCACCCAGCAGCAAGTGTGAGTGTGAGTGCGAGTGCGAGTGTGTATAAATATATAGGTGTGTGTGTGTGTGTGGGGGGGGGGGGGGGGGTTATTGATGTTGCCACAGTCATTAGGAAAAGATGATGTGATATCCCTGATCCAAAACAGGCTTTCAATGGACATAATGGAGAAGAACAGACGCCCCTTCACTGCAGGGACAACAAGCAGCTTCACTTGACGCGTTATTAGTATGCTGCACGCTACAGTGGCACTGTCACTGCTCCAGGCAAACAGATCTCAAAGATGGTCACATTAGCTTGACTGTTTACCTCAGCATGGCAAACCGTGACAGACTTTTAGAAACCAAACGCTCCCAGATGTCTTGTTAGCAGTGACTTGTTCAGAGTCTGTGTACACGTCACAATGAATGTCACTGAAGATATAACAAACACTATAACATTTACATGTGCGACAAACAGTGCTAGTGCAGATAACTGCTGTATTGACAAACAGTGATCTCCTCACATGTCTATCCTTGACAACAAACAACAAACAGGGAACTAACAAAAAGAAAATGTATGTCGACGTGTTGAAACGGTGGTGACACAACACAACCTACGCCACAATGGATGCAAGACAAGATGCATCTGTAAATTCACGTGATACACGACAATCCTAGATCGTCATCCCCCTCTCTTTATCTCTCTCACACACACACACACACACACACACACACACACACACACACACACACACACACACACACACACACACACACACACACACACACACACACACACACACACACACACGTAGGTAAAAGCCCAAAAGCCTCCACAAACGGCAACTGCAATTGGTGCTGTTTGCAGTGCTCATTGTCATCAATACCACAACAGTACGGTTCAGAGACCTTATGTTCAAAAAGGATTCATGGGAGAATCCCAGGTTCTCTATGTTGTTTCCAAACAGTTACCACTTCTCTATGGTCAACTGCAGGTTACACAGAGTTCGCATGTATGTGTATGTGTGTGTGTGTGTGTGTATGTGTGTGTGTGTGTGTTCCTCCCCACAGTTCTCACAAGGCCTGGGGTTTATGTGCTGCTGTAGAGTTTGCACACAGTGCATGTTTTTGTGTGTGTCAAGCCAGCACAAAGGGAGCGTAGGTTTCTTCCCCTCAATCCCTGTTTGCTCATCCACACTTTGTGGTTCGCACTTCCGTCCACAAACCAGCAGGGCAATTCCCCTTACGGAAAGCTTGGGAATTTCTTTGGGACTTTCTTTGGGCACTCTCGCAGCGCCCGGGGTCAGTGGGTTGGTGGAAGTGTACGGGCATCCTCCCAAGGATAGCAGAGATATCAGTTACCAGGGTTTGTCCAATGAAAAGGGCTAAACTCATGCCTGGGACAGTTTGCTGTCTCACTGGGGGCGTGGTTGAGGGTAGCCGTGTGGAGATGGGCGCTCAGAGAGCCCGTGGAGTTCAGCCAATCCATGGAGTCCTTTCTTCCCAGGAGAGCTCGGTAGCCATTCTGAGGGGAAATCTGACACTGGTGGTGTAATTTGGCTGGATTTTTGGCTTGGTTTCTGTGATTTAATCTTGAGGCTGAAACCAATTATCTAAAACTTGGATGATAAACAGCACTCAAAGCACAAAAAATCGGATCATCCTCCAGTAACACTGATTGCCCTAATAAAACTACGTAAATGTAACTGTGGAGTGACACAGACGTCAGTCATCTCCTCTTGGCAGCGGACACCTGACAGGAGTACCACATGGTTGTTTCTCTCTCTCTCTCTCTACCTACCCTTTCTGTGGAGGAGCACATCATCTACATTCCAGCATTTTACAGACTGGCACACCTATGGCTGTCTAAACATGTGCGACTCAGATACAGTCATCACACATCTCATACAGTCTTATTACAGCTCACTTGAGCAGAGAGAAAGAGGCAGGGGCAGAAAAATGAAAACCATAATAGCAGGATGCCAGACGCATAGATGGGAACATAAATAAGCCTTTATGTACCCCTCAGGTTACAGCTCCGACACTGCACCACTGTTATTAAAGCAAAAAAGGTAAGAGGCCTAACATGATCATACTATTTTTCATGTTCACTAATTACAGAGATGAATGTCAAGAGACATTTTACTGATAAGACTGAAATGTCATATGTAAAAATACAAAATACACTTTTAGTGTCCCAAAGCCCACTATAGCTTACACTCACAAGGTAACATGTGGAAAAAAAATGTTAGACACCCGGAAGGCAACCAAACCGTCACACCACAGACACATCCTGAAACACACGGACACACACACCCTGACGTTTCACACCTCACGTGTTATCGCTTCAAAAGGGCGTAGACTGAGGTGCTGTGAGGTGTCTACGGTGCTTCCAATCGCGAGGTCTAACGGACCTGCAGCAAACATAGAAGAGGCAAAAGTGGGAGAGGCTAACCACAGCAGAGAGAGCATCAGTGTGCAGAGCACGCAGTGTGACTCGGAACTAACCCACCCTTGTTGGAACAGACGCCGAGTGTTTGAGATGAAACGCACTGAATGCGGCCACAGGGTGAGGCGTGCGTGCGCTGCCATGGTTCAGACACGCTCAGTGGATTCTTGGCATTCTTTGTGCCGACCTGTGCCTCAGAACAAGGCTTAGAAATGCACATGACATTGGGCTAAGCTGACGCTGATGGCCGTCTTTCTTCTGGGGGGTATTGGTTGGAGGCGGTGTGCCGTATGCACAGGGGGCTGACCCCAGACTGGTGCCCTCACATGAGCCTGCCGTCCTCATGGAAGAAACCTGATCCGGCCCCTGCTACTGGTCCCCTGTGTTCTGGAGCTAACCGTTCACACAACTCAGCAGCATCCAAGAGCAAATCAGTGCAAAGCAGAATTATACAACACCTAGGGGTGTCAAGAGTTGGACAATAGGTTCATCAAAGCCTAAGTGCCTGAAGGCCCAGTCCGATGGGACATTACCTCTTTATGACTGGCTAGCCTATACACAAAATACGTGAAGGGAAGGGAAGTAAATACTTGTCTCGTCGGAGATGAGCTTCCTACAGCATGCCATTAAGATGTAACTAAAACAATTGAACAAGTGCCCCTGTGCCGAAAGCGCCACAACCCCTCAATTCTTCTGTCCCTGTAGAGTCTCACGTAAGAACTCGTGGCTTAAACATGTGGTTAGAGCATCCTGCCCAGTGCTTCCTGGAACTTCTCACCTCAAACCCCACTGTTCCATATACAGGAGGAGAGGAGACTTTAGGCCAGAGGTTATGTGGAGTTTAAGAGCGGAGGAGCAAGAGTCTGGAGCATTACCAGAGCTATTTATACAGCGTAATCCGAGCACACAAGGCCCCTCGACCCAGAGACACACCACAACCAGGCTCCCAGCACACAGGAAGCTCCAGGTGGATGTCCTCCATCCGCCCCAGGTCTGTATGGGGTCAGGGAGCCAGGTCTTCCTGTTTTGAGCCACCATCCTCTGCAGGGAAGCAGCTGCCCGATGGCAGTCAACACCAGCTGGCTGAGAGGGTGACAGAGGAAGGGGGAAATGAGGGGGTCTCCCCACTCCAAAGAGGAAATGCAACTCCTTCACTGGGTTAGCACTGGTCAGACAGGGGTTTATAGGGTCCCTGAGGGTTTTCTCAGTCTGCAGCACAAGTTCACACAATTGTCAATTGTGAGCACAGAAAAGAATGAACCATTAGTGTTTCATAATTCAGCTGTGCCATTGTGAAGAGGGAAATGTGTTTAGTTAATTCCATAATACCATAATAACAAAGAAATTAAATAAATGAACAAAATAAATCTGGGGGCCTGCTGAACAGTCACCGACATTTAAGACAGGGGGGGGGGACGGAAAAGAAATCAAGATTTTACCATTCACTCATTCACTCTAATAATTCAGTTTGAGTTTAGATCTCCACCTCCTTATTGCCGTCAGAGCGCTTGGCTTTCTCTCGTGTGATATAGCCCAGTCATAGAGTGTTGTGACTAGGTTCTAATTTTACATGTTTCACCATTTGTTTATGGGAACAGAATCCGCATAAATCACTGCGCAAGGGTTGGTTCTCCCATACAGCCGGTGAATTTACACGCGCAGGATAATGTGATTAGGGAATTGAGACCCAAACTGATCGAGGGAATTTAACTCATGTTTTTGTTTGATGTGAACTAGATGTGAGGGAATCCCCTCGCAGACAAGGTCGTTTTGGTTGTGCATAACTCATGAACTCAAACAATTAAAGAAATGACAGCAAACAAGACATCAACGATTGATCTAGTGGCAGAGGGCATGGGCATGCGGCAGAGGGAGGGAGAGACCAAAGAGGTGTGTGACAACTTGATAACTCAGGGAAATTGGAGGGGGCGGGGAACTGGTTCCCTCACAATGGGAGACTCGTTGATTCGTTATTATCATGCAGCTCAAATTCATTACAATACATAGAATTCCATGTGAAGTTAAGGAAATATGGTGCGGGGTCAGTACAGTGTTAAGCATACAGCTGACAACATAATGAGTAAGTCTGACCAGCAACACCTAAAGCATCTGCGTAATTATCGATACCAAGAACTATCACAATCCCTATGCAATGAGCGCATGCATGCGAGGTTGAAGATTTTTGAAGATGAAGATTTTTTTGTAGTTTGAAAACTCTGCAACACTCGAAAGACTCGGTGACTGATCTGATTGATAGCGAGTCTGTTAATTGGATTTGGGCAATCTATGCAAATTTACGGTCTCGCGCCAGTGAGAGCTCCATGACATTTGCCTTCAAAGAAATGATTGATTGTCGTATCGTTATGCTTTTCAGACCACTTGACACATATTGTGTGGACAACAAAGGCCTCGTTAGCTGAAGACAGGAAAAGCTTCTAATACCAGGCAGTTCGGCGACATGGATCAGAGAGTGAGGCGTATCTACGCATTTAAAACATTATTCACACACGGGTTCATTGCTAAGATTGGTCACCAAGGCAATAATGACATTTCACTTTTGGACCAACCTAAAGCAGTGGATACCAACGGGTCAGAATAAACACAGCCAGAAGTTCCTTGATATAGCCTACCTTAAAGTATTAACAGTGCAAAGTTTGCCTCGACAGACAGGTTCGCCCATAATCATTTTATCAAAAAGAGTCCGCCTTCTAACACTACATGGCTACTGATTATAACCTGCCCATCAATAAACCCTCCTGAGCAACACTGTGCAACGGGGGAAAGGATGGCAAGGACGGGAGAGATGACACCAATTCCTGCGTCTCAATAAGGTTTCGCGATATTTAAAGCTTACTTACTTAATTAGGGTTAGGGCAACAGAATAAATTGGTCTGACATGCTGAATATGGCTAACTGTGAAACGAAAAAATAATTCTTCATTCCTGCCATCTTTACCGCTTAACTTAACTTAAATTGACTTCGGTCATCAATTGAATTACAAAAATGTCTGTGCCACAACATCTTTGACATCGTCCTGAGCAGAGAGCAACCCTGCAATGCATCTTAACTTCAAGTAAAGTAGGCTATCCCTCTTGTCAAAACATTTCAATAAAGCAACATTGTTTCATGTGAGATGTAACGCTTTGTGAAGCTGCCGTGATGGTAGATACAAAGGGCTACTATATGAAACTTACCGACTGGAGGAAAGCAAGTATGCGCACGTAATCCCTCTCAGTGCTCAAAATCTCATTTAGAACACAAAGTCGCAACCTTAGTTGGCGGTCCGAGTCCCTGGGATTCTGAATCCCGTTTTCTTGCGGGCTGTCCTCTTCCTCCATTTCTCTGCTATATCTCAGAAACGAATCCTCGATAAGTACGGGGAGGATGATATCCGACGCGTAAAACTTTCTGAGAACCACGCTGCTCGACTAATCCATCTCGCTTGGAGCTGGCTACGCACCGCTGACTGATGATATAGTTTGATGTAGCCTAAACGTATTCTACCAAAAGCAAAATCAATTTGTCAAAAGCATCACACCGTCCAGTACAAGTACGACGGCCACTTTGGCAACCTCTGTGCACCAAAAGTCAATGTATCAGTCTTCTACGTCCACCGTTAAGTTTCTAGAGTTACGTTTGAAAGAACTGTCTGTAGTCAAGTTGTTTTGAAGGGGACAATCTTATCTCCAACCCCAAATATATCCGTCTGGCGACTCGTTCAAGAATGTGAAAGATAGAAGTGGTTAGAAAGTTCTCCCAGTGATGTAATCTCTACGGCGAGTTCCGTAGTGGTAAACAGGCGGTCAGAAATGTGTGTGCTCACGCGCTGCAGACAACACAGAACTGAAATGTGCGGTGGCCGAAAAACAGCGCTGCCACACAGCAGGGACCGTCTGCAAGTTACTCTCCTCGTCAATTTGCGTAACAAATTATGAGGGAACAGGGGTATGCTACTTCGTCTCTGTCTCCCCCAAATCAGACGACTGTTGTAGTGTTTTCAGTTTAGGGGCAAACCATTACATGGCATGGCATGCATTTATACACGAGAGAAACACCTTTTCAATGCAAATATCTGACCTGTTGCAAACATTTGCAATTCATATTTTCTCCGATTATGCCGTTTCCAAACCCACTGAGGATCAGTTAATATTCATTTAATTCTTCTTTCCTGCAGCGACGAAATAGAAAAGCAACGATTGCGAAGTTGGACATGGGCAACATGAACTGTGGCCGGATTAGGTTAGGCTACTGTGTGCTATTAAACCATTGTGTGCTATTAAACCACGGCGCTTTGGAAGCGTGTGAAAAGCTCGATAAAATGAGAATGAGGCCTTAGCGGTTTTAAATGGGACAAAGGTTTCCTGCTTTCTGTCAGAGATGCACATGATGATAACCATAGACCAGAAGCGTGAAAAGCAGTTGTGCTCAAAGCGAAAAGAAGTAGCGGGCACAGTGCTTCTTTTGATCGATCACATCCTGTTTACTCAGGTTGAGCACACACCGTTGGCACAGCCAGATAACACCACAAACCGCCTCCAGCCTTGGTTTTGCTGAACATTTCACAACCTTGAGATGATTCATTTGTATAAATAATGTATAACCTACTTATTGTGACAAGGTGCCTGTGTCGGTTACCTTTATACCATAGTGTCCAGATTTTTTTTTCCAAGCCGGACTGAATCTGTGTTTGCCACCAATACAGCTACATGGATGTCGCACCTGTTAGGGAACACCCTCAATTATAAGTAGGTACAAACCGATTTGCATGCACTAATATTCCATTAGTTCGAAATAGGCCTACTTTGTGTGCGAAATATACAACCCAATTACCCTACGCAAACGCTCAAATATTTTGACGTCTTTTAACGGGGAAGACGCGGTGCGGTTCAAAACTTCACTTATGTACTTAAAAAGTTCAACGACGCCCACTAGTGGTTTGAAGACGTAAAGCCACTGATGGGTGCATAAGGAAATATGAGAAAGTAACGTTAATAAATCTGAGGCCCCGTTCATAAAGTCTTTTTGGCTTAGGAAGTTTCTTAACTGAGTGAAATGACCAGGCGGTATCTGTGACAAAGTGACATCCACGATGAGAGCTGGTCGAATTCTCTAAATGCTTAGGAAAGGTGCTTTAGGTGCTTCCTTTGTATCACCTTTAGCCTGGGGTACACTGGAGCACCCTTTACAAAAGGAGATAATATAGCCCCAGAACAACCACCCAATCAACGTCCACTCAATAACATTAATAACATCTACCGTTGCAGAATTAGTAGCCTAATGTAAGTGCAGTCTGATTATCTTAGCACCGTCTTTTCCTATGTCATTATGAGTTCTATACTTAAAATCTTCCTTGACCTTGATTTTCAATTGAGATCAAGTAAAGTGGTAAGGAAAAGACCACAGGATGGCCTATCCGCAGCCTGAGTCTAACAGGGGAGCTCAGAAATGAATATACTCTGTTGAACCAAACTGAATTTTTATTGGTGAAAAAAAGAAAAAGATTACCGGACTCTAATAACTGAAAATTCAGTGTGCTCCAAATCTGTAATTCTCTAGAAGAATCCCTGGAATGCTAGACTGGACCGCCCCAACTGTGATGTAACAATGTAGCCTCCTTGGAGTGGAATGTCAGTCTCATCCATTTGATGTTTCTGAAGTACCAGGAAAAGCATGGCTTACTTCTACACTCTGCTCAACCACCCCTGGGAGTAATGCCAGAGGTTCAGAAGCAGAAATGAACATTCGGAGGTGGGCACTGTGGGTAGCACTCCTCTCTGGTTATGTCTGTCATGCTTCTCCAAACAGAGGGGACTTGGAGGAGCTGGAGTCCCTAAGTTCAATGGCCGTCGAATACAGTTCCCCCTGCAGCGCCACCTGTGGGCTGGGCATCCGTGTTCAGAAGCTGTGCCCTGTGGGGGGCCCGGGGAAGTGTTATGAGCGGCAGGTGAAGTGCTTGGACACCTGGCAGTGTGGCATGAAAACACTCACAGTCCCAGCAGGGGGCCACATAAAGCTGGACTGCCTGGGAGAGGTGATGAATGCCATGGGCCGTTTCACCTTCGCCGTGTCCTGGCGGTTTGCTCGTGGCATAGTCACGACAGACGACTCACTCTTCTCACGTCTGGCAGTACCCCAGTTAGCACAGCTCACACTGGACCCATTGCAGGAACAACATGCAGGCACCTACCGCTGCGATGTGCTGGACAAAGGCCATAAACGCCTCAAGCGCACGTACTACGGCCTCAAGGTCCTGCCTCCAGAGCTGCTCCACCTGGACTTCACCAGTGCTCTGCATAAATGGGACGAGGTCTCCGTCTCGACCAACAGCAGCCAGATGTCAGTGCTGTCCAGCAGTGGTGTGAAAGACCCTCTGTTTATCAGCCTCACAGTCACTGCAGCCACAGCAGTCCTCCTCCTCCTGCTGTTCCTCTGGGTCCTCTACAGGAGAAGGCCAGCAGGGCCCACGGCCAAGACAACTCAGCAGAACAGTCACCAGCACATAAATCTCACCTGCAAAGACTTGGAGGAGCAGATGGGTCCAGGACCACTTTCTGTCATTGAGAACCTCATACGCAATGCGACCTCCCAAACAATAGTCATCCATGGCACAGAAAATCAAAGCCTACTGTAGAATATTTGGTTTAATCAATTAGGCTCATGTTTATGAGGATATTTCACCAAAATAAAAAATCTCATCATCTACGCCATGTTGCTTACCATGCACCCTGCTCAGCATCTTACCATTTCAATACAGAACATGCGACTGGTACATACAGTGCCACTTTAAAGTATGTGAACCCCTTGACCACTTAGGAGTTTTCTGTTGTTTTACCATGATTTTTCATTTTTTTCATCACCAATTTTTCATAGAAGGAATGTCAGGTTTATGTTTATCATTTGCGTGTACTTTTTTTAGAGGGAATTGTTTGAGTAGCCAAAAGACTACATGAAACATGGAATTAGTCCATTTCAAAAGTAAGTGAACCCCCAGCTGAATTGGTAAAGTCAAGCAGGTAACGGATTCAGTGAAACTTATTTGGGTGCTTAATTAGTCAATTAAGCAAACCGATCATCTGAGACATCCTTAGGGTAAGGTTTGGGCAACAGATTAAAAGAGAGAGGAAACCAACCAAACTACTGTAGTGCCAAGGTGTACCCACACAGATCAACAATGCCGAAAGGAAACAAGATATCCGAGAACATCAGGAAGAAGGTTCTGACAGCCCATCAGTCTTGGGAAAGCTATAAGACCATCTCCAAAAGATTCCAGCTCCATCCATCCATCCAAGACAAATAATTTAGAAATGGAGGGCATTCAACATGACCGCATCTCTGCCTAGAAGTGGACGCCCATCAAGACCATCACCAAGAAGCACCAGAAGAAGAATAAATCAGGTAAAAGTCAACCCACACATAACCTCTAAAGAGTTTCGGACCTCTCTGGCAGCATCTGGGGTAAATGTACATGGGTCTACAATCAGACGAAAATTGAATAGACATAACATTCATGATCGGGTTGCTAGAAGGAAGCCTCTGCTCTCAAGAAAGAACAAAACTGCCCGTTTCAACTTTGCCCAAGAGCACTTGGATAAACCAAAGGCCTTCTGGAAGTCCCTTCTTTAAACAGATGAGTCCGAGATAGAATTATTTTTGTCACGATCAAAACCAACAATTTTCGTCTGATTGTAGACCCATGTACATTTACCCCAGATGCTGCCAGAGAGGTCCGAAACTCTTTACTCATGTACATTTACCCCAGATGTACATGGGTCTACAATCAGACGAAAATTGAATAGACATAACATTCATGATCGGGTTGCTAGAAGGAAGCCTCTGCTCTCAAGAAAGAACAAAACTGCCCGTTTCAACTTTGCCCAAGAGCACTTGGATAAACCAAAGGCCTTCTGGAAGTCCCTTCTTTAAACAGATTTTGTCACGATCAAAACCAACAATTTTCGTCTGATTGTAGACCCATGTACATTTACCCCAGATGCTGCCAGAGAGGTCCGAAACTCTTTAGAGGTGATGTGTGGGTTGACTTTTACCTGACTTATTCTTCTTCTGGTGCTTCATGGTGATGGTCTTGATGGGCGTCCACTTCTAGGCAGAGATGCGGTCATGTTGAATGCCCTCCATTTCTAAATTATTTGTCTTGGATGGATGGATGGAGCTGGAATCTTTTGGAGATGGTCTTATAGCTTTCCCAAGACTGATGGGCTGTCAGTACCTTCTTCCTGATGTTCTCGGATATCTCGTTTCCTTTCGGCATTGTTGATCTGTGTGGGTACACCTTGGCACTACAGTAATTTGGTTGGTTTCCTCTCTCTTTTAATCTGTGTTGCCCAAACCTTTCCCTAAGGATGTCTCAGATGATCGGTTTGCTCAATTGACTAATTAATCACCCAAATAAGTTTCACTGAATCTGTTTCCTGCTTGACTTTATCAATTCAGCTGGGGGTTCACTTACTTTTGAAATGGACTAATTCCATGTTTCATGTAGTTTTCCGGCTACTCAAACAATTTCCTCTAAACAAGTACATGCAAATGATAAACATAAACCTGACATTTCATCTATGGAAAATTGGTGATAAAAAAATGAAAAATCATGGTAAAACAACAGAAAACGCTTAAGTGCTCAAGGGGTTAACATACTTTCAAGTGGCACTGTATGTACTGCCATTACATCGTACAATACTTTAAGTACAGTTCATCTTGTCTGTTCTGACACCCAGAGGTTGAAAATATGTTTAATCCTTCTAAGTCATGATCATTTACACATTTTACTTTTATGAGCTAAACAAAGAAGCACCTCTTCAAGGTGTCACAGTAGGTAACCGTAATGTTGCTTACCCACCCATAACCAAGACTTGAAAGACTGACATGTTAATAATAACAACTGAGTCCAGGTGTGTGTGCGTGTGTGTGTGTGTGTGTGTGTGGGGGGGGGGGGGGGGGGTGTTTGGGGTGGCAGCAAGGACAGGAGAAGCTTGGTTGGGTTTCATGTCATCAGGTGCTTTATTGCTTTCAACTGGTCATCCGCACACAAAAAAAAACAAGATGTTACCATCCACAGAAAGGTGCTGAAACAAGGAAGGGCATGAACCCAAAAGCAACATTACACATCCAGTAGCAATTGCAAAAGCCTCCAACAGCATAAGCAGCTTTCTATGTACATGCTCATTGTCTCTCCGCTGTACATTAACTGGTTTTGACTACACCTTTACCAGCAATCAATGAAGAAAAAAGGGCAGAAAAAGGCAAAAATGTTTTTTTTTATATATATCACCAATAGATCTACTCTCTAACTGAAAAAAGTGCATAATTTGATTTGAATATTAGCCATTCAGTGATCCATCACCACACACAACCACCCAGTTGGGCAAATAACTTTCCCCCACCCCATGCAGGTCAAGTCATTTAACACAGCCAGTCTACCTACCAACATCAGAAAGTTCCTAGCGGACTTACCGGCAGACTGACTCACACACCCATTCAACGAAGAACCAGTAGCACAGTGCATTCACACACAGACCTCCCGCTTCCTGAGAAATCCTGGGCACCAAAGACCACCGGCCATTCAGCTGACTCACAGTCGGTACACAAATGTCCCCTACCCCAGGGGGCTCAACGCAAACACCAGTATAACAAGCCAGCACTCAGCAGTGCAAACCCACACTGCCACAGCTGTTAAGCCCCCACTATGCAGCATGAATACAAGAGAACTTCTGGCTGTGCATTGGGCTCAATGCAGTGCTAAAAGCTGACTTAAATGCAGTGCTGGTGATTGTGTCTAATGCTGGGCTGGTTCCACTCTACTTTCATTCCAGTGCTGGTGGTTTACGGTTTTAATGCAATCCTGGCGGGTTGAAGAGTATGTGTAGCACATCGCTAGTGCTAGCAATGCTATTTAATGCTGTACGGACCAGCGAGAGTTTAACTCAGACACAGTGTTGACCAAGTTGACAATGTTAAGGCAGCAGTGTTGGTTAAGTCCACTTTGAGTAACGTGGCACAGTGTTATTCCAGCCCGACTGAATAGGAGTTGGTTAAAATGAGTGTTCAGCTCAGCACAGTGCTGGCTGGTTGACTGGGTCTGTGTCCCTTCTGTGAGTCAATGGAAAGCCTGATGCCACAGGGTGAGAGGAGAGCTCTAATAAACAGTGTCCAACTTAATCCCCAAATCCTGAACGATTTTAACAGGTAGAGCAGACAAGCTTTAGCACTTGCAAATCGGCCTGGAAGGGTTAACAATCACGCAAAAAAAAAAAAAAACCTTTTCAAGCAGCATAATTTAAAAAAAGAATAAAACTTTTAAAACTTTCCCCCAAAAAAGTCATTCGCTTTCAAAATCAGCCTCTACCCAGCATGCATCAGCGGCGGAATCCTATCCTGCAGAAGCACCGCCCCTAAGAGCTGTGCAGCTCATGCATCACACTCTCTCACACACATTCACACACTCTCTCTGTTAATGTTTTTTTTTTTTTTTCAAACAGATCACAACACATGCTCCTGTGCACATATTTACACACAAAACTCACAAAAAAGCACCACATGCTCTGCTCCACACGCACGACCAGCTCACTGGTCCTGATATTACATTCCAGAACATATGACGGCATCGAGAGACTACATCACGGCAGACCTGGACTCAAGGCGTCAATCTACTCAAACAAACAGCATCTCTGGGTTATTGTGATATGCTAACCTACGCTACTGTAACTACCTAGCACTCATAGCATTCAATACAGATAAGAGCCTTATTGCCCTGGAGGAGAGAGGGGGAATGGTACCGAGGGCTGCAGTGATCTAGGGAAAAAGGTCCCAAAATCCCAGATCAGACAGACAGACCGCAGACCATCTCCATGTAAGACAGGAAGGACGACAAAAGTCCATAGGACTCCAGTGTCTGTACATCTACATTCAAATGAGCACACCTTAAACCACTGCCCCCCCCCCCCCAGCTCTACTCCTGTACATTATTAGTGACTCTTAACCAGTGTTTGCAGTTGAGGAGAATTAAGTTGCACTTAAATTAAACATACATAGCTTGCCCTACAGAAATATTGTCTGCATGCTGGACAGAAAGAACCATATCTAGTTGTGTATGCTTGTCTGACCTCAAGAATCATTCATTCTCCCAGCTGCCAGTTATCAGTCACTGGGTTTTTAAGACTTTCAAGAGGTTTAGAAAGAGTAAAACAGCTTTGAGAATCACAGTACTCAGTCACATCTACATGGCCATTCCACTAATTTAAATGTCAGCACCCACAGAGCCCTGTAGAGGGCGCTGTTGGGCACATTTAGAGTACTTTGAGTAATGTACTTGAGTTATGGGAATGGCAAGTGCAGATGGAAAGTCTCAAGTGTTGACAGCCAGTGTTCCCTGTGAAATGGGTAAGTTGAGGTTACAGATTTGTGTCATACACACGTGCCACAGGATGGAATGCTGCAGAATCTGAGCTCAGTCCACTAAAGAGACACTCAGACACAGGACACTCAGACACAGGAATGACAAAGGAGTGATGCAGTGACTGACAGACAGAAAACAGAGAGAGAGAGAGAGACAGACAGCAAGCTGCCGGCACTGAAACTGTCTTTGTCCCCCAGGTCTTTGGTTGAGTGTGACTGGGCTTTAGGGGGTACGTTTCGCACGCTGTCCTTTCGCCTGTCTGCTGTTGTGCACAGCTGAGAAGATGAGGAGCTCACATCCAGCCTCTCCGTTAGGGAGTAAAATAAGTCCAACTCATTCAAAAAGGCTCCAGTGTCTGCAGACAAATGTGTGTTTAACAAGGAATAAAGAGAAAGAGAAAAAGAAAGAGAGAAATAAAGAAAGAAAGAAGCCCTTATTGAGAGTGAGGCACACGCAAGACTACAGCAGCCCAAACACTCACACAAGGAGTAGAATGGATGTGAGGAGAAGAGAGGGGATGGAGAAGAGGAGAGAAGAGGAGAGATAGAGGTATAGTAGGTGTGGTTGGGAGAGGTGAAAGAAGGGGAGATCAGGCAAAGCCATGTAGGAGAAACAGTGGAGCTTGAGGGAGGAGTAAGAGGCAGGTGGAAGCCCTGAGACGGCAGGAGGAGAGAAGACATCCGAGTGAGCCTCTGACAGCAGGGCCCTGTTCTCCAGAGCTGAAGTGGGAGAAGCAGATGGCCACGCTGCCAGAGTCCAAACAATCAAGTGGATCGGAGGAGGGAGCAGGAAGAGAGAGAGAGAGACATACAACCGTCCCGTTTCCCTCCCCGCGGAAGCACAGGCCAAGCCGGTAGAGGTCGCGACCTCTTGAGTGAGTCCGTTTTTAAAAAGCAAGATTAAAACTTTTAAAATCCCTTAAGGAGGAGGACCGGGAACGCAAAGAGGAAAGAGTCAAACTCCAAAAGATTGCTGTGAGCAGTCCTCTGGAAAAGTCCTTTGAAGAGTGAAGGGGCTATCTCTTGCTGCTCTTCATGTAGGAGGGAATGGCCCCGCGGGCTGTGAGGCCCTCAAAGCGCTTGTATGTGTAGTTGATGAAGACCCAGTCTTTATTCTTCAGGTCCGCCTCACTGTGGTTGGTTACGACTAGGAAAACAAACAAACAAAAATGACTCAAAATCACTCCATAGTCAGTCAACATCCAAACAACATCACAGTACCTACAAGCTCCTACAAATAACCCTTTTGACCTACTACGATCACTGCTACTTATAATTAAAAACACAAATGATAGGAATGATAATGCAGTAATAGAATAATGTTAAAATACCTGTTGGTTGAAGGATGTCTGATTCAGGGAACTCATCAAAGTTGGAGGTGTCATCTATGCTCTTGATTTCAATGGGGATGGCAGCAGGTCTCTCCCTGAGGGCACAGTTCAAAGTTCAAAGCATCAGAGCCCTGATCACAGCAGTTCTCCAGGTGACAGCAGCGTGAGCCTGGTGTGTGTGTGTGTGTGTGTGTGTGTGTCTGGAGTACCTGATGTGGTCATAGTCCACCCCTTCAAAGAAGGCATTGGTCTTGATCTCCTCCACTCCACTGGTGCCGATGCGGTGGTCTGGTTCACAACAGAACCTGCATCAGGGGAAAGGAGAGACCATTTTCAAACTCAGCATTCCCACAGCACCAAAACGGGACATTTTACTGTGCAAATGTGATGTCAGCACTGCCATATCCATCTGATTAGTGTAAATGTATGAAGGTCATTGGGTGAGAGGATCTCACAATAGAAGTGGGTAGTGGTCAGTCAGATGAGGGGGGGGGGGGGGGGGGGGGGGGGGTAGCGGGGAAAGATGTTACGGAGGGATAAAATGGAGATACCTGAGGATGAGGTCTTTTGCCTTCTCTGAGATGGGCACCTCCGGTGGGAATACAAGCGTTTCCCGCCAGTTCATCACCTTTCTGTACGTCTCCTGAGGAGTCTCAGAGCAGAAGGGAGGGTAACCTACACACACACACACACACACACACACACACACACACACACGCACACACACACACACACACACACACACACACACAAGGATCTAGGTCTAATAACACTTAAAGCAGCAATAAGAAGTTCTGTTCCAAAACTAGCAAACTACCAGAAGGGCATACAAAAACCTTCTAAACACCACCAACAGCCCAGTTGACACTGATAGAAGCTTTCCAACACACTAACTGGTGTATTTTGGCCGTATATCGCTGTTAATGTCATGCTGTGAAAGCTTTTCTTCCATTTTTGCAAGGTGTTCCAGCCAAGAAACACAGAACTACAAAGTACATATCCTGGATGGATAGTGGGAAAGACACAGGTGTTAACCGGTACTTCAAATGACCATATGCTATCAAAATGAATGAGGATGGTACCAAAACTAGTTGCCTAGAAAACCATACCTCAAAATGTTATATAGAGTTACTTTAACACATTTAAACGGACTGCCACAAATGCTCCATGAGCATGAATCGTTTTCCTTATGAGGTCTGGAATCTGAAGAGTGCCTTGCATATACCAAAAGCTCGTTTAACCTGGCCTTCACACCTCAACAGGCAACACAAAGCCTACACGTGCATTCTTAACAGAACTCTCAACAAAGAGCTCTTTAACTCACCAATCAGCATCTCATACATGATCACCCCCAAACTCCACCAATCACAAAGCTTGTTGTAGCCATTCTGCATGAACACCTCTGGAGCAATGTAGTCAGGGGTTCCCACGGTAGAGAAGGCCTATAGTGAAAGACATACATCAAGGAAGAGATAGGACAGGGGAGAAAAAGGAATAGTTAGATGGTAAACAGAGATAGAGTCTTACTAAAACTACAGCATTGGTTCAAGGGTCATTGTAAAGACATTCTCCTGTCCGGATGACAAGGTACTTAATTTTTAACCTCCCAGGTTGGAGAGTGTCACAGCCAGAGTGTCTGACTCAGCAAAGCAGAAGAAAAAGGTGTCTTAACTCCACATAGAGCTAGTCAGGGTTATTTTCCCTCCAAATCTTCAAAGCACAGAGGATCATGACTACAACTAAACATGGCTGTGTTCAAAAAGATGCTTTCAGTAAGATTTCAACATTAGCTTGCTAATGGAAGCACTGTTGGGTGTGTGTGTGTGTGTGTTCTGCACAGGTCAACCTGTGATCCCCTGGGGGGTGGGGTTGTCTCACCAGCTGTCTCCGGTTTCGCTTCCATGTCTCAGCTTTCCGCTTGGAGTTCATGTTCTGAAAAGCTGCCAAGGGACACACACACACACACACACACACACACACACACACACACAGTCATGTCAGGGACCCCTACAGAACCCTCAGGTCCAATGCTCCCTGTGATCTACCATCCCATTCCACACACTCATAATAGCGTGGATGGAATTTTGGAATTCAGTAACACAACAATCACAGTTAAACACAGAATTGTGAGGTATTTGGACCTTTTGAATAAAATTACAGTAAAAATACATTTGATAGTGTTATAGGCAATATTTTGGCCTGCATGAGTGACATGGGCAAAGATGTCACTGACAGCTATCCAGAGTTAATGAAACAACAACTCAGTAAATCTCATTATATCAACAGCTCGCGTTCGATGGTTTCACATTGATGACACACTAACGTATTGTGTAATATAGTGACTTGTTGTTAAAATATATTGACTTGTTGTAGACCAACACAGTAGACTAAAATTGGTCATTGGGGCAGCATCGGAATATTCTTAGAATTACCATGAGACTAACAATGTAGACTATCATAACACAAGTGTCTTCATGACTCCGGCCAGAAACCAGAAGATAATATCCCCTTAAAAACTTTAGCCATTTTTTATTCTATAACCTAGGGTTAAAAAAAAAGTAAATGCAGTAAATTAAACTGTATTTGTTGTCTTAGCAGTTCTACTAGCATTACTACCCTACACTCTCTACCCCTTTACAACAGAGGCCTATCACCTAGACAGATTAAAAGTGTGTAAAAGCACAGTAGCCCGTCCTATTTTTTGATTCTATATAAGATTTAATGACAATGAAATTGATTAAACCAAATCTATTAAAAATAAAAATAAAAATGGATTTCACAGGGCCCTACAGAGATGGCGTGTGTGTGTGTGTGTGTGTGTGCTTACTGAAATCACTGGGGAGGTTATGACTGAGGTTTCTGTAGAATTCTGTGCGGTGAGCTTTTTTCAGACCAGTGCACAGCCCAAAGTCCGACAGCTTGACATGGCCCTGCATCACAGAGATACAATGTATTAAAAGTCAGAAGCACATAACTGCGTTGTAACTCTACATGGATTTGTACACATTCAGAGTTGACTATCCAGAGGTAAACAATCTTACTCAGACAGTACAATGCATACCAGAGCTTCGCAATGATTATTTAAATGGTAAAAAATAACATTGCTATGAGGTTATCCAACAGATTTGAATATGATTTTGTCTTTCACGGTTTTCCTACATCTGACAAATCTTCACGTATGTGAAGCTCTAAAGATCAGGTGTGAATCAGAGATATGCATTACATCTGGGGCATCATATCTAATACAATTTCTGTCCTACTTTTAAAGAACTTGCATTTAAATGCAATTTTTTAAAGAATTTGACATCCCTACATCACACATTCACTCACCCTTGAGTCTAGCAGCAGGTTGTCTGGTTTGATGTCCCTGTGTATAAAACCCAACTGGTGGATGGAGTCGATGGCCAGCACCGTCTCCCCAATGTAGAACTGTGAGGCCTCCTCACTGAGGGTGTCCTTTTTCATTAACAGAGTCATCATGTCTCCTACAGAGAGAGATAGAGAACAGTCTGCCTGTTAGAACACTTCCAGTCCCAGACGGTACACAATTCTCATACTAGTAAACTGCCGCACCATATACTTCTGATCAACACATTAGAGTGAAGAAAACATACCTCCTGGTAGGAACTCCATGATGAGGTAAAGGTTCATCTTATCCTGGAAGCTGTAGAACATCTTCACCACCCACTGACTGTCTGCCTCCACTAGGATATCCCTCTCTGCACGGATGTGTCCTATCTACACGGCCAGACACATACACACAGCTTTGAGCTCAAGTATGTGAATATTGCCATACATTTCTAATGACTACAGGGTCTGTATGAGCTCAAGTGAGGCATTCTAATTTCAGTGTGAGCTATAGACTAGTCTGGGTGTTTAAAAATTAGGATATTATAGGGTTGTGTTGGTGTGGAGTTTGCCCCTCACCTGTTCCTTCTCCAACATGTCTGCCTTGCGAAGGATCTTCATGGCATATACGTGTCCTGTGTCTTTCTTCTGGACCAGACGCACCTAATGGGTGGGAGAGAGGCACACAGATGGATTTACATGAAGAATTATTGAATGACTTGGGAAATGCAGAGAGGGAGGGATAGGGTCGGTGTAGGCACAACACCCTGAGAGATAAAGAGACAGAGAGAGATGAGCAGAATAGCGGAGATGAAATCAGAAAATGAAGAGAAAGAAAGAGTGTCATGTGGCAGACTAAGAGCAGCTGAAGATCTTACCTCCCCAAAGGCTCCTCGGCCGATCACTTTCAGTGACTCGAAGTCATCGAGACCCAGTCGTGTGCGCTTGAGCCTGAGGAACTCTGACTCTTTACGGGCATGCTGGGAACGCCTCGTTCGCTTCTGCACGGGGGGGCAGGGACGACGACACATCAAAACATCAAACAAACGCGGTCAATAGCTCAGCTTGTGTATAATGTTTGTGTGTATGCATGATAAGGCAAGGCAAGGCAAGGCAAGGCAAATTTATTTATAGAGCACATTTCGTACATTATGCAATTCAATGTGCTTTACATAAACAAACAGTAATAACATTTAAATTGAAACACAGTAAAAGAAACTTAAATAAAAATAAAAAATAAAATAAAAATAATTATGAAAATAAATAAATAAATAAAACATTAAAATCAATAAATTGCAGGTAAGAGACATTATGATTAGCAGCACTAAGAAGCAGCATACCGTAATAAATAGAGAATTTCACATATAGGCTAAAGAGAATAGGTTTTATTTTTAGTCTTGTCTTGAAACTGTCTATGGTGGGGGCAGTTTTGATGTGGTCTGGTAGTAGATTCCAAAGTTTTACTGCATAATAACTGATAAGGACAGATAGGCTAGCATTTCAGGGCTCAGACTGTCAACATCAATATTACTCACATCTTCATCAGCCAGTCCTTCCTGATCCATGACCTTCTCTAGCTTCTGTTGCCTGAAAAAGACAATTGAGCAGTTTTTGTGCAACTGATCAGTCATCAATATTGTGTGCTGTGATAACTACAGCTACAATCGCACAAGGTGCTCACCTCATCTCCCGCTCCTCATGCTGGGCGATTAGGTTGCTGTAGAAGTTCTCCAGCGTCATCTTTGCCATGGTGACACGCTCCTTGGTATGATTACTCATGGTGGTGAAGGACGACTGGCCCGTCATTGCCATGGTTACGGTCACTATTGAGGGGAGACCAGAAAAGGCTCATCAACAGGCTGAAAGATGGGTTTCTGCACATGCAGCTTATGTAGGGACTGCCAACCATGGACTGCATGCTTTTTCTGAAAACGATGCATGGTGTAAGTGCGTGTAGTGAAATGTGGGTTTTAAGAGTGGTTGGACCAAGCATGAGAGGATTTTGTCGAAGTGCCACTCCATTGAATGATGAGAACTGGAATGCTATGCCGTCGTCCAAAACGGTGGTCTACGTCACAATGGATTGCCTCCCGTTGAAATGCATGGGGTTTAGAAATCGCGTCGCTCATAAAGGTGTCATGGGTTTGCACCGTTAATCATTATTTAATTTGGAGTAAAACATAATCCTCTTTTGTATCAGTTTTCCAAGTGTGAGTGCAAGATGCCCGAAGTGCTTAGAGTAACAGCCTTAATTATTATATATGTGAACTTCAGAATACCAGGACACAGATCTCACAGGCCTAATTAGAGATATGCCTGAATGCCAACTAAACACAAATACCGAAAATAGACATTAGGACATGATCTTTTGTGTCAAGTAAACTGTTACAATGTTAACCTTAGTTTTCCAAGTCCACATGAGTGGACTTCCAGTTGTTCCCTTGCAAAACATTACGTTAATCTCTAGGATGATGTGTGGAGGTCACTTATTTAGTATTTGCAACCCCGCGTACAATTTTGAACAGTCAGATTCAAAAATCGTCTCTGATGCAACATGACGAATTATGCTCATCTTCCCGCAGCAAGACTTGTTGGCTATGTTACAGAAGTGAAGACATAGGAAGTAAGCATGAGAATAACTTTAGAAATGTGGGTATTACACAACAACCAGTTCCTCCGCTCCGTCGAAATGCGATTTAGTGAACCGGGCAAGCAAGTTTACCACAACAGACTGCGGATGCTATGTTTTGCTTTGGGAAGGATTATTTTACGGATTAACCTTGATTTACACATGCCTCTGGGTGGGAGCTGTTCGGCACTAGTAAATGTGTCGTCACCTTCAGTTTCAACCATGTACATTTCTACTACAAAGTACATCTGGAGTGGGGCAAGCATATAGAATCCCAAAATAGTGTTACTGTAAATCTTAGGCATTAGGTCCTTATCAAACGCCCCATCACATATGGACCACTGAGTATCGTTAGTTTGTTGGCAAGCTAGCAGTGCTATGATACCTGACTTACTTGTCACCTTGTCAAATGTTTACCCACGTCAAACGTTCACTTTCTGCCCACTAACCAACAATTGAGTCATAGTCTGACTTTTCTCAAATAACTTTTACGCACACCAGTAACAACATTACAGTAACTCTAACTTGTTGAAACAATAGGCTCTACTTTCATGTCAAGCCTCTAGCTTTGGTGCAGTTGGCTAACTAGATAGCTATCTAATGTTAGCCAGTTGGTAAATTCCATTGCTAATGGTAGCTACTTAAACACCCAGTCGTCATCGCACTAACTAAAATTAGCTGTCAAAAATTCAGAGTTTCCTCTGAAATTTCACATATTGCCATGGCCAAGTTTACTTCCCGGATTCACATACTACTTAACGCCCGTAAAGTTACTTCCTTCATTAACAAACAACCTAGGATAGGTAACTAATGTTAGCTTCCGAATGGCTTGGCCCCCGAAACGAACCTAGCTAGCTAGCTAGCTTGCTAACGTTACCTGACTTCTGAAACTGCCTCGCAAGCCAACTTTGGCCAAGTGAGTTGTCATGTGAATAGTTAACACAGTCAACATGTTATCAACAAAAACTAAATGACCATTTACTTATATACAACCCCAGATGATTGAAAGCAACAACAGGTATGGGAATAAAGTTGTTCAATAGTTAAACATGAGGAGATGATCTTTTGTTTGCTTACCTCTGGACTCGACCTCAATCGTTTCAGTGCATAGTGACGTAAAATGCCCTGTTAATGACAAGAGTACTTCCTGGGTCATACCTAACGCCAAGTTCCAAATTTGAAGTAGAAATTCTGTGATTTGTGCCTTCATTCTTGTTCAAAGTTAATTTCACACTTGCATTAGACTTCCGAGACATATATTCAATGAAGCGCACGTTTACAGTTGTGGGAAGTCTTAATCAAAATATGATTATTTCTCTCTTTTTTTGCATTTAGATGTATTGTGTGAAAGTGAACGAGATCATTTTGAGTTCACCTTATGCACCTCATGCCATGCCAGGCTACAATACATTTGCCAAAGTTTGAATTATGCACATAATGTTCTGGAAATCTACAAATTGTTTTTCATGCATCTCACCTGTTATCACATATTTCTGTAGGGAAGTGGCTACACTGTAGCCTATATACATATGAAACTATTACTACAGGGAGGAGGAATATAAGAGAAAGGTAGTTGCCTTCCAACACCGAATAAGGATAAAGCACAAACATTTCACCCCTACTGATTATACACGCTTGTCACTAGAGGGCAGCAATCGTCTCTGCTGAACCGAATAACACACTTCCTGTGTGTGCACAGCACATCAACAGACCTGCCCATGCAGCATTCCTCCCAGCCTCCGTGTCATGAATTTCGGTCCGCTCTGGACGGTTGAATGTGTGTACGAGGATTCTCTGGGCCATCTATGACCGACCAAAGCGATACGTGTCGACTCTCGTGATATTTAGCGCCTTCACGTTCATGTAGGTTAGCTAGTTTGTAAAACACTCCCAGGTTGCCTGACGCCTCTGAGGAATCGGAAAGGTAAGTTAATGTCATACTGCTAGCAACAGTGACTGAGATTGTTAAGCGATCAGATGGTCCCTTTCTGGCTAGCAACGTATACGTTGTATACCTTGAACCTGTCATGTATCTGCCATAATGTTAAAATATGCCGTTTTCCCTCTACTTCGTTTGTGATTGTATTTTATGAGAGCTTTTTCACAGCTGAATACTGCACATTTAGACTCCGATGCAAACTAAGTTAGTGATAGTAAGCTAGCAAGCTATCTGTCAAAGGGTGGTTTCCTCACTGACTTAGCGCTCACTGTCATTTAATGTATCTAGCTTGCTGGTCAGCTAACTAGTAGCTGATGTGATTGGAGAAATCTTTGGGTTTTTCATTCATTGCAACTTGAATTTGAAGCCGTGTTCTACGAGCTCAGGTTTGGCTAGCGCGGATTATTTCAGCCGGTGTGTTGTGTCATGACACAGGCCTCCATTGTCCCGCTGACAGCAGACAATATTGTATTGTAAGCCTCCCATAAGATATGCAGCAGACGCTGCTGCCTGCAAATATTATCAGGTTTGTGTGTATCCATTGTCAAGTGTTCCCTCTTCACAAATAATCTCTCTCTCTCTCTCTCCACCCCAGTCATCAGAGTGCTCTTTTCGTTGACAGTAGTGAGGCAAGGTGGAGGCATCTGCAGAAACAGTGTTTGTCACATCATCAGGCTGGTCATAATTCCAAGATGAGTGGCAGTGCCAGTAAGCGCACCCGCCGGGGTCGGACAGAGGCTTCCACAGACTCCGATGGAGGCTCCAGCAGTGACTCGCACTCTGGGGCCCAGTCTGGGATGTCGGTGCTGAGCCGACTGTTGGACCTGCCAGCTGGGCAGCTCTCGCGTCCACAGCTGAAGCGTTTGGAGGAACACCGCTACAGCAGCGCTGGGCGCTCCCTGTTGGAGCCCAGCATGCAGCCGTACTGGGAGGGCCTGGTGGCCCAGGTGCCCAGGTGGATCGCCCCCAACCTCATCACCATTGTGGGCCTTGCCACCAACATCCTTACCACCTTGGTGCTGGTCTACTATTGTCCCACTGCCACTGAGCAGGTATGTTAAGAAGGGCCTGTGATATAAGACAACTACAGCATCAACTTAATACACAGAGTTTCTGACTTGGGTTATGCCTCTATGCCATACCATTTCCATCTACGGGAAGATAAGATTGTCATTTGTTGTCACAGTAAATTTGTCTAAATGTTCTCAACTGCCTCAAAACAGAGCATGGTGTTGGCTGTACACAGCAGGGTGAAGAGAGAGGATGCATGGGCTCAGGGTACTTCATGTTTTTCAGTGATGGGCCGTGAGATCCGTGGAAGGTTTTTATTGAAAGGGACTCAGACCCAGTGTACAGAATAGGATCATTTAGTATAAGGCTTAGAGGTGTTAACCTGTGTCAGGGACTCCTGTTTGTGTAAGCTCATTCTTTGGAGAGGGTTAGGTGTATTTGGTTATGTCAATGTGTAATCTACACCGAGACCTTGCCTGGCATCCCTGACAAAGATTAAAAGCAACTTGGTTGCTTCGAAGCCTTCCTTTTCTGTTTCTACCCCCCTATCTCATTTTGTTGAGACTGTTTGTCTGTTTGACCCTCTCTCTCTGTCCTTGCTTTATCTTGCCCTTCCCATTCTATCTGCCTGTTTTATCTGTTCCATCTTCACAATCTGCACAACTTTTCCCTTTAGCCTGGGGCAGGCACGTGCACAGATAGACCCCTAGTGGTGCTGAAGCACCTGCCCTTTTGCCCTGTGTGAGAAAAGTGCCCCTTCTGGGGCAAATCTTTTTCTTCGTTCATCATTATTTCAGAATCAAAATTACTGACTCACTGTCATCAATTCCCCCAAAATGTGTTTTGATATCTAATGGGGCATTTATTTGAGTTCTTGTGAAAATGTCGCCCTGACATGCTCCTCCTAGTGCTCATGCAGTGTTGAGCGCCAGGCCAAAACTTCTTCTATAACCGCAGCATCAGACAAACCGGTAATGTCGGTGTTTGTGCAATCCCTGACATTGTTTGTTGATAAATTAACCACAACATTAGCGCCGCTGAAAACATTACGTTGCAACTGTTCGACGTTTCCTAAAAAAATAAACAAACAAAAAACTCCTTGTCCAGCTGTTTACGGACGTTTGTTTAATGAAGAGAGAGCGGGAGAGAGATACAGACAGACAGACAGACAGACAGACAGACAGACAGACAGACAGACAGACAGACAGACAGACAGACAGACAGACAGACAGACAGACAGACAGACAGACAGACAGACAGACAGACAGACAGACAGACAGACAGACAGACAGACAGACAGGCAGGCAGGCAGACAGAGAATTTAATGGCAGTTTTACTGTTCTACAAAACGTAATTATTGAAATAAAAGGTGGGTCTAAAATTGAGCTACAGGACAGTCTGACGAGGTATATTGTGGTATATTATTAGTGTATTGCTGCTTATGCTTCAATTCGGTCAGAAAACAGTAAAAAAAATGTGTGTGTTGCTAATGTGTTTATAGCTTTAGCTTTACAGATATTATGTAAGTCACTCTTGATTATTATGCACAACATTGATTTATCTCATTTACAAAATTTGCAGCATAATGCCAAGAAAAGAGAGACAGGTTAGCAGCTCCCTCTTATCTTTCTTTTATCAGGCCATCAACTAGTGAAACAAATGAGGGAGGAAATATCCTACTGTTTTTATTTATTATTATTATTTTTAATGTAATAAATCATTTTGGCGATGGGTCCCTTTTTTTGTTTTGAGCACCTGCCCCCCAAAATGTCTGCACGTGCCTGGCCTGGGGTATCTGAAGGTGCCTGATACTTTTACAGAAATGGTTTTATCTTGACTCTAGCTTGCAACGTGTGTGAGTTTGAAAATCAGCACTGTCAGCCTTGCTCCAAGCACAACAGCAGAGCACTTTCTGCTTGGCAAAAAAGCTTACGCACACGTTGTCATCCAATTGACATGCCCCTATGGGGTAAGGGACCTCTCTCACCTCACGAAATTACTTAATGCTAGAAACAGGCAGAGGTCTGCCTACACTGCTCACACTCTATACCTACTTAAATGTTTCCGTCCTGGTTAAGGGTCTCAGAAGGCCATAAAAGAAACAACCTTCCTTGTTGTTATTGTCTCTCAGGCTCCCACGTGGGTGTACGGTGCTTGTGCTGTGGGGCTCTTCATCTACCAGTCTCTGGATGCCATAGACGGGAAGCAGGCGAGACGCACCAACAGCAGCACACCGCTGGGGGAGCTTTTTGACCACGGCTGCGACTCTCTCTCCACCGGTGAGTGTGTGACCTCTGTGTCCTCCTGGGGATCTGCAGTGCTTGCTGCGCTTGGAAAATGGCCGACTGTCCTTAAGGGACTTTGGTTTTGGCTCTGGCTGAGCATACACTTCCCCATTCCCAGGATGTCTGTTACTGCACATGAAGCTTAAACTATTTCCTTCTTGGCTTTTTCTCTCTTGATCTTTCTCTTTTGGTTTCACTCTCTCTTTCTCTCTCTAATTTTTTTCTTTCATTCTCTCTCCCCCTTTTAGTGTTTGTGGTGTTGGGCACTTGCATTGCAGTGCAGCTGGGAACCCATCCTGGATGGATGTTCTTCTGCTGTTTTGCGGGCATGTTCATGTTTTACTGTGCCCACTGGCAGACCTACGTCTCGGGCACACTGCGCTTTGGCATGTAAGTTCACTGAGAGCTGTGCATCTCACCTTGTGTCTGCATTCACACATTTGTATGACAGCCTCTCACTTCTGCAGAATACTCCCTCCCGCAAAGGCCTCCCTGACAGTTTGCACAGTGTAACCTTTATGTATGTCATGTACATTCATGGCCATTAGGGTTGCACTGTCTTATGTCATTTCAGTTGTTTAGCCCACTTGCAAAGCTGTACATTCGAAATTCCCAAAGAGGTATTTTAATATCAGAGGGGTTCTGTCAAGATCAATGCTATGTGTGAATCTCAATGTGTATTTTGCCTTGTTGATTTACTCTCTGCTTTCTGTTTTGCCCTTCAGTATTGATGTAACTGAAGTTCAGATCTTCATAATAGTCATGTATGTGCTTGCCGCCGTGGGAGGAACCCCTTTCTGGCAGTATCAGGTAAAGCTTTAAGCCCTTGGTTGTTGCTTTTTATCATGAAGCTATTGAGGAATTAGCTGCATTTAATAGGGAAATTATATTATTTCCTGTTACTGTGGGTTCTTACTTTGGCTGAAAGAGGCATTTTGATCTGCTAATTCAATGTTATCTGCATCATCAAAATGATCTTGCCTAATTAATTATGAATTGGCTTATCCTTTTTTTGTGAAATAAATATTTGTAATTTAACTAGGGTGTAGAAGATAGCAAAGGTTTTTTATTTGTATGGATTAAGGCAATGTTCGGTACAATACGGACATTTTAAATGTACCTGCTTACCTGCTTACCTGATGAAAAGACTCAGACAAAGAGCCAAATTGGATCCTCCACAGCATTTTCTGCATTCTCTAGAGATTCAAAAATGTCCAGTATTTTAGTCACAGAGAGTCTGTGTGCAAAACATGTAAAACAAAGGCCTCTGAAACAAGAGAATGAATAACCATAATGTGCCATAGTTTCAAAGAAAGTTAATAAGTGAAAGAAGCGGATGAAGTGAACAAACATGTCAGTCCCCAGACTTTCATCAGAGTCATTATCAGTGGCACAGTGGTTGTGTCAAATATTTCTCACATTCCAGCCTCAATATGCCTAAAAACCATCGATTAAGTTATTGAATAACTAAACCCTGTTGTTGAAATGAGGAAATGCTTGGAATGGATGGAAATCTACATCTTTAGATTTTTAGGTCTTTTGGGAAATACACAAGAAATCTAATTGACTTTAAACGTGCATAATAGTCTTTTAAGGTGTGACATTTTGATTTTGTTGAGGAAGGCAATCTTATGTTTCTCAGTCATGTGCATTCTCCATTCCTCCCTCCATTCACATAGAGTATGCCTCTTTGTTGTAGTGATTTGTCCTTATGGTCCTTATGGTTTAGTGTGTGATAGTGTAAGTATAACATTGGTATATTTGTAGAAGCTCAGTTGACAACAAAAGTCATAAATTCATAGTTGACAACAAACGTTACATATGGCTTCTCTAAATATAACTTTGTCAGATTGTTTTTGAGTGAGTGTCAGTGGATGCATATAACTTACCTGATTTCCCTTACAGCTCCCAGTATTTCACATGCCCATGAAGCTGATCCCTGCCATACTTACAGTTCTGGGGGCCATCTTCTCCTGTACTAACTACTTCCGGGTCATTTTCGGAGGGGGTGTGGGCAAGAATGGCTCCACCATTGCAGTGAGTATACCTTAACCAAACACAGATTTCTCCCTGCTAATCAATCAGCAAAAGAAGAAACCTACTGCTGTAATGCATATATGTGTCTTTGGCTGTGGAAGGTAGCTGTGCTGTTGTCAGTTTAGCTTTGTTCTGCCCCCTGCAGGGAACCAGTGTGTTGTCTCCAGGCTTCCACATAGGAACGGTGATCACACTGGCGTTCCTGATCTTCTCCAAGTCCTCTGGACACCTCTTCGAGACACACCCCTGCCTCTTCATTCTTGCCTTTGGTTTTGTGTCTGCCAAGATCACCAACAAATTAGTGGTGAGTGACTCTCTCCTACTCACTCTATTTCTCTCACACTTATAGACACACACACACACACACACACACACACACACACACACACACACACACACACACAGGCTTCCTCTAACTGTGGTGTGTTTGTTGTGCAGGTGGCTCACATGACCAAGAGTGAGATGCGGCTGTATGACCTGGCCTTCCTTGGGCCCCTACTGCTCTGCCTCAACCAGTGCGTCAGCAACACGGTGGACGAGTACGTCATGCTGTGGATCGCCATTGTAAGTGCAGATCCAGCCTTGCTCGCACTGAGGCACGCTCACAGTCTGTGGTCTGGGTGCTGTTCACAGCTGTACAAATTCACACGTTTTTTTCATCATTCAAATGAGATGTTTAAAAAAAAAAAAAAAAAAAAACCCTGCTCAAGTGGCCCTTGTTTTTGCAGTGTCGGTTTTTCAGCCGGTCATTGTCGGCTGCAGAGCCCATTAACATGGTTTACAATGTAATATCCATGTTAAAAAATACAAAATAGAGAGTGTTCCTGTTTGTGAATGCAGATGCTAAACGTTTGTCACACTCCTGTGTATCCAAGGAGAGAAGTAGCTCACCTTTGTGATAGCTGTATATAAATATTGCAGAACGTACGTGCCAGTTGGCCATCGGCTGTAGTCTCGCTAGTTCTTTGATGTCAGATTGGGGTGTCTCTGGCTTTAGTCACACTGAGTTTTTTTTTTTTCTTCCTGTTCTCTCCCTCCCCTTTCTCTTCTCTTTCTCTCTCTCTCTCTCTCTCTCTCTCTCTCTCTCACACTGTAGCTTCTGTCAGCTGTGGATCTGCTGCGGTACTGTGTCAGTGTCTGCAACCAGATCGCCACTCACTTGAACATTTGTGTCTTTCGCATCACGACCAGTCGCAGTGCCCGGCAGAACAACCACTAACTGACTGTCACAGTCCTACCCCTTTAGGCCCTCGTCTTCCAAGGAATGTATGAGCAGCCAATCAAATTCCAAACTCAAGAGGCACAAGTCGTGCCCGAGGTAATCCTCAGTCACTCAACTCCGCCCACCAGCAGCAGGGATTGGCTGCAATTCTTTTTCCTTTGTTTTTTTGGACAACTTAATTCTTGTAGACGGTTAAAGATCATGGAACACATTTAACAGTGCCCAAACCGGGGCATTACTGAGCATTGAGGCCACTATGGCTGCGATGTTAACTATAGCTTCATAGTTGTCACGACAGGCAACATACTAACTCTAGTCCCACTGTTGTCACGACTACCACCACAGTAACTGTACTTACTTGATGTTCATAATCACTCCCATCATAAATGGGAGAGTCCCATTGTTGCCATGTCGACCACCGTTCTAAGCATATTCTTCTAGATGTCTTGACAGCCACCATAATAAATGTAGCCATGACTGCTACTCTACCATGTTATGTGCTCTCCTCAAGGTGAGAGCTAAGCTGCTGGTGCTTAGTCAGCTGTAGCTATAGGAATTCCTCTGCCACAGTGAGGAGCGATTCTCCCTGTGGCCTGCAGAGGGAGACACAGAGTCAAAACAGCCAGTTCAGTTGCTGATGAACCTAGAGCAGTCGAGATCATCCACAAGCAGTGTTTCGTTGTTACATGTGCTGCTATTTAAATACCAGATGAAAGGAGCCCATGGACTGAAGTGGATGCGTTTGATTGATCTCTGTGTCTGTGGTCAAGGAATAATGAGGGAAGGCTTCTGTGGAGCTGCCAAGAACCCCAAGCAAAAGGAAATTCCGTCACTGTGAAGTCTAGTTTAATTTCACCATAAGAATGTCTTACCTGCTTAAAAGGTCCACGTATTGTAACTTTTTTATGTTCAGAAATATGATCTAAACAAAATAATTATCCCATGGTATTAATGAAGGGATTTATGTTTATAGGATTTTATACTGTGTGTTGGACAGTGTGTTGGAAGGGAAAGTGTTGTTGAAGCCTCTATCTCTGTTAACTCTTCCATATTGAATGACCAATGCTCACATTACACACGATCATTCCATTTCACTCACACGCGCTGTGCTTTACACTGCTCCATACCACACTGTTGCACACTCCCCTGTTCACACACACACACACACACACACACACACACACACACACACGCTCAGACACATGCCTCTCTACATTCCACTGCACACACACACTTCACTTCTGATCATTCCTTTGCTCACACCATTGATTTTATACACACACACACACACATAATATACATACACTGTGCATTTTTCTCCAAGTCATTCCACCCTGTCATGTTTTGGCCATGGGCTAAACATGAACAATCACACACAGACTAACACGGCTTATTCTATAACCAGAGGGTAACGGACATAATTAACTAATTTACTTGTGTGGGAATTGCAAGTGTTATTGTTTAGCTCACAAACAAAGGGAGGGAAATGTACTCACTCACACTTTAGGTGGTGGCGTTTAATTGCGGTTGTTATGTTGTGCCTTTGACCTGTTGCTCTGTAACTCGTAGCTTTCCTGTATGGCAGTGCGCCTGTGTTCTTTTTTCATGCAGCGGTAAGAGTCTTATTGAGATTCCTCCAGGAGAATTTTTAATGCAGGTTTGAGTTGTTAGATCATGCGTGAGTGAGTTTGTAGACCACAGCACACACAAGCGCACACACACACACACACACACACACACACACACACACACACACACACACACACACACACACACACACTAAAAGACTTAGGCATACACACTCCTCAGAGGTGTCTCTCCTCCACATGCAAACATGCTTCCTCTACCTCTAACAGTTCTCACCTGTACCTGTTTCAGTTTTTTTTTTTTTTTTTAATATTATAATTTTTATTTTTTAATATTATGTTAACATTGTTTCCTCACAGGTGCTCATGTAATGTCATTGCTTAAATATCTCCTCACCATACTCTCCATGTCAAATGTGAAAGCCTCTGTTACTCCCTTCACTCCACACTCCCTAGTATCCTACCTTCGTCACCTTAGATCACTCATGTGTACTTGTGGGACTTGTCATGCTGTCACACAGGGCTCTGTTACAGCTGCAGGAATGTTTCTAGTCAGTCACATGTCTGTCTTTTTCTTAGACCTGCAGCATCTTTTGTCAGGCCTTAGGGTGTGACGTTTTACCTCAGTTAACCCTCCTGAGTCTTCGGTAGAGATCCAAATGTTTTGTATGATTTAACGACCAGTTGTATGATGGCCAGTAGTCACAGTGTTCAGAGTTCTTTTTTTTTTTTTGTTATCACCCCAGCACCCAGTGTGATATTAAAGGGAAATCGGTTCACGATTGTTAAATGTTTGGCACTTAGTTCTTGTCAGACTTGCTCTGTGTGGCCTGCCACAGGTGAGCGTTCTTGGCTCTCGGTCTTAAAGGGATTACATGTAGTGTTGTGGCCACATGCCCTGTGAGCATTCCACTGCTAAAGCAATTGGTTAAATTGCTGCTGCTGGAGCAGACAGACAGATATACGCACAGACACACACACACACACACACACACACATTTGTGTTTTTACCACCCTCTTACTGATTGACCACAATCTCTGTCTTTGATTTCGCTTGTATCTGATTTCTAAAAGTTAATTGAGATAGAAAAGTGTTTTTAATGTTGCATTATTGTTGAGTTTCAGTCAAAATATCTTTTAAAAATAAGATGCCAATGTGAAATAAACTTTGCTATATTTATGCTAACAGACTATTCCGTCAACGTTTCAGTTTGTTGCTCTTATTTTTAGCACTTAACATTTAGCCATGTGTGTGTTTGTGTGTTTGTGTGTGTGTGTGTGTTTGTTTGTGTGTGTGTGTGTTTGTGTGTGTGAGTGTGCGTTAGGATTGGGGATATGGCCGCTGGTTTCTGAGATCCAAAAGTAAAATCACGCAGAATGAGAGTCAGCTGACCAAGTCACAAGTGCACATACACATGCACACAAAGAGCAGGATTTTCCTCCCCCCATCTTTGGAATGTGTGTGAGGCTTGGATGTGATTCTGTCGTGGCAAACTCTTTATATTGGATCCGTTGGGTGTTTGATTTTGTTTTTTTTTGTGTTTGCATGGATGTGCGTGAGTGACTGTATTTTCCTTACTATCGCTGTGCATGTCAGTTTAGTGTAATATAAACGCATACTAACACCTCATGATGGGCTTACTCAATACTCAAAATATTTAGGGTAGAGGGGAAGCGTGGCAGTGTATGTGTATGAAGTAAGTGTGTGTGAGATGTAAGTGTGTGTGAGAAGTAAGTGTGTGTGTGTGTGAATAAGTGTGTGTGAGATGTGGTGGTTTCAGCAGGGGCTTTGCTGGCTACCAGCAGCACTAGTCATCTGGACTACGGCCACATTTGTTCTCTCCTACTCCATCGCCGTGTTGCTGGGACACACAGACGCAGTACTGCCTTATATCAGGTGAGTGTTCACACGTGCATACTTGCTATGAGTGCTTTACAAGTTGATATGATGAAACTGCCCAGGAGAGTCATCTGTGGTGGATAGGTGGGGAGTGCTTGTGGGAGATGCAAGATAACAGAGGGATTATAAATGACCTTGTGTTCGTGTGTGCCCTAAATATTTTTTTGAGCACTCATCTCATTTAGTGTTTTCTTCCGGTTAAATAAAGCATTATTATCCAAGTAGGCTGTGTAGTTGTTTTAAATAGGAACAATTCAAAGAACATTGAAACACTGTTCATAGAGCTGATGCCTGTGTGCTGATGCATGTGGAGATCATAACCTTTCAATCTTGTATTTGTGCTTGCAGTGACACAGGCACACAGGTTCCAGAGCGCTGTTTGTTTGGGTTCATGCTTTCGGTCACCTCATTCTTAGGTAAGGGTGTCTATCTCAGACTGAAGGACAGGGCTGTGGAGATATGAAAAATGTCTGTTGTAACCAAGAGAATTTCACACAAAACACTGTGTACAGCAATAGATTTCAACCTATGAAAAAAATGTCTCCACATGAAGATTTAATTGGTATCGAGAAAAACCCTTAGTTAAACAGTAAGCTGATGCTATGGCAATACTTAGGTAACTAGATGATGGTGTGAAATGCACTTATGTGTACTTTCCATCGCAAAATGGGACTGTTGACAGACAGGGAATTGATCGTGCTAGATGGTGTTACATTTACATTTAGTAGACACTTGTATCCAAAGTGACTAATAGTAGAGTGCGTTACAAATCAAATGAATTATTATTATTACACAGATATAACATTCATTTTCTATCAGTATTTATGCTCTCTGGTTATCAAACCCATGTCCTTGGTGCTTGCATATTACTTGGAACACTGTTAAGAAAGATGTTGCTGTAAACTTTGGATTTTTAACAATACTGATAAAGTTGTTTACATGCTTCTGAAGAAAAACAAACCAATAGATCAAAACATTTGACAGTCTTCAGATTACCATGCAAACATTCTTTCTATGGTAGATCATTCTATGTGCGTTGCAGGTGCAGCCACAATCTATGTGCGATACAAGCAAGTCCAGACATTAACTTCACCAAGTGAACATGTTCTGCACCTGCTCAACGGTGTGGGCATCATCCTTGGCTACCTCAGCTGCTGTGGAATGTGTATCGTTGCTAACTTTCAGGTAAGGGGAACTGCCTCTGCCAACCTTCAACACCTGAACCCTTAAAAACTACTGAATAGGTTGCTCCACCCCATGGTATATCCCTTTATCATTTGCCCTATTCCTTTCTAGCTGTACTGTTTCTTTAAGTTGGCCCTGGTGCAGGATCCTTGAGCAGAGGGTATTTTCATTCTTCTTTCCCTTGTCTGTCACAGAAAACAGACCTGATTGGTGTACACCTGGTCGGGGCAGGGATGACCTTTGCTGCGGGGGCGCTGTACATCTTGGTTCAGACAGGTGTGTCGTACCGCATGCAGCCCCGTTTCCACGGAACAGGCATCCTGTGGACGCGCACTGCGGTGGGACTGTGGGCGCTGGGCAGCATCGTCACCCGTATCCTTCTGCATAGAAACGGCCTGTAGGGCCTGCTGTATGCAACACCCAGCAAGGGCAGTAGGAGGGAGGGAGCAATACAGACGAGTGGGGATACTGTGAGGGTGATGGGAAGAATTCTGAGAATGACTGATAGAATTATGAGTCAGTGTCACAGGTGATGGTGATGCAGTTAAGATTTTTAGTAAAGTGGGGCACCCAAATGTGATGTGCAGCATTTGGTGTTCAAACTGGTCCGATGATAATACTGAGGGTAGTACATTTTTTGGGTAAGGATGTGTTGACTTCTAAAGGTGGAAGAGGAGGAACATTAAGACGCTGAGAAAAGGGAACGTTACAGAATCGGGTTTAATGTCATGGATGGTCAATTTAGCATGCGTGGATCATTGCCATAGACGGAGCCCATAGAGTAGTTGTCAGTGGACTACCCACAACTATACAGAGAGACACTGAGGTGGAGGGATAAAGCCACTCTTCGAGTAGCTCTTTATTGCTACAGCCAGAGACCATGCTGGCAGAACAAAAGAGTATTTGTTTATCAAACGTCTGTGAAGTTGTGACCCTGAACGTCCCGCAGTATTTGTGTCATCTATCATCATGTATGATGAGGAGCCTGATGTTGACCTTATCACAAAGGAGCGCTGGGAGTCCACAGAGTCGGTGAGTGATGGCGAGGTTTCCTAGGTGATATGGCTGGCAGGAAGTCGAGTCTTTATAAAAGTTGTGCTGCTGCTCCAAGCACACTCATGGTATAGTGCCAGCACAGAGTTAAACACAGGAGAGTGAAAACTGCTCTTGCAATTACTCATTACACAACTGGTGCTTATAAGTCTTAATCACAAGAGACAAGGTCACTGTTTTTTTTATTTTTTTTCCGCCCAGTTTACAGTTTATTTATTTAATATGTGTTTGTGTTTGTTGTAGGGCTATATAGCTCATCTAGTGAGTGCTGCCGCTGAGTGGTCTCTGGCCTTCTCCTTCATTTTCTTCTTCCTCACCTACATACGGGACTTCAAGGTGAGTATGTCCCCAGCCAGTAGCCTACCTCATTCCTGCTGCCACACTGGACGTCTCCTCCTCTCTCATTAGATTAGGGGCTGATGTGATTGGGACTCACAAGACTCTCTTGAGTCCAGTCCAGCTGGCTGTAGGTTTGGGCTGGAACTGAGGCTAGATCTCTATCATTCTTACTTAAGACGCTGCTGAAGAAAATGTATCCACCT
This sequence comes from Sprattus sprattus, assembly GCF_963457725.1. Taxonomy (NCBI): domain Eukaryota; kingdom Metazoa; phylum Chordata; class Actinopteri; order Clupeiformes; family Clupeidae; genus Sprattus; species Sprattus sprattus. The sequence continues at coordinate 11,863,881 of NC_137914.1, forward strand.
GTTTTAATGATTTCACTGAAAGATTTTTTTTTTAAATGTTCAAACTATTTTCAGAAACTTCGACTTCGGGTTCAGGCCATCCTGCAGTGTAACCACCTCTACAACTATGCCCACTATGATGGCCGAGTGCACGTTCACCATGGAGAGCGCTCGCCTCTGCTGGCAGGCAGTATCTAAGATTTACGATTAAGTAGTTGTCTCCCCTGCTGGTGTGGAGTAGGAACAGCAGGTTTTTCCTGGATTGGGTCATTTCCCTGGTATTTCTGCAATATCACTGTGTACACATACACAGGCGTATATTAGATACTGCTTTTAGCATTGTGAATGCTGTCACAATGAGAACCTTGTGGACATGTGGTCTCTTCACTGACTATAGTGATTTATTCACCCTGAGGAACTGAAAGACCTCTGGTGAACTGAGATTTCTGTTTTAGACTGAGAAAGGGGACATACAGAAAGGGGAGGAGGGAGGGAGACAGTAGATGTAAAACCAGGAATCAGTTAATTGAATGTACAATATGTAGTCTATATATATGTTCTGTTGTAATCGATATCAGTTTTATAGGCTTTATATAGCTTTTCTACATTTGATCTGAAAGGTTACATGGCTGTTTTCGATTGTCATGTAAGCGGGATTGCCTGAGGATGTGCTCAGGGAAGACATCTTGATGAAAGGCTCAAGTCTGAGTGATGCTGTCCTCAAAACAATGTCTTACTTACAAAATAAATTCTTTGAATTGTTGCTAACATGGATCAGTTCTTCCTAGAATACATGAGCTCTAAAACCCACTGCCTGAGCTTGCTCTCTCTCTCTCTCTGTACCTCTGTGCAGTCTCTGTGCCTTAAAGGCAGATAAGGAGATCCCATGTTAATGATTACCACCGTGGTAGAACAGAGTGCAGGAGAACAGGAATGAGTAAAAGAAAAGGCTAAAGGAGGTGGAGAAGATGAGGGACGAATGAAATGTCTTGACGGGGATGATTTGATCCTCCCCAATCTTAAAACTACAATCGTCCATGAAACATGTGTATTGACAAAACATATTTTGGCAGTGGCTAAGGAAGTAGCACAATCATCCAGTTCCAAATCAGTTTTCTTCTCATTATTTTATGTCTTCGAGCAAAAGCTTATTTAAATGCCACGTTGCCTTTTTGGGACCAGCTATAAAGATGTATCAGGTATACAACACAAAGGTATACACTCATACCACTCATTCTCTGACTGTATAAGAGATTGAAATGTAATATTGTAAACATGATTCCAGAATAGTTAAGTATTACCAAGAAACGTATTGGTACGTCACATCATTGACCATGTTTCACTACTGGCAACCTACATGATAGACTGGTATGGGGGTGGAAAGTGTAGATACATGCTGAATATTAAAACATTTTCAGGTGTGACATCTGTGTTTCTGCTTTGGATAGAAACAACTAAATCAGTTTTCCAAATATAAAGAATTATGATTCTTTGCCCCACAGCACATAATGTCATCTCACAACAAATATGCAGACAGAACAGCACAGAAAACACTACTACAGAAATGTTAATCTGTATTGATATGATTGGAATGTTTTTGTACAAGATTCAGGGTGTTTTAAAGGGTTAGGGTCTCTCTCTCATGGACTTTACTGTACCAAAGGTGACCAGAAGATGGCAGGTCAACACTAACCTAATGTGCAGGGAACCGCTGTTCGCATTTTGCAGAATCATTTTTATTGTAAAAATCAACATTATAAAACACAATATCTTTAAAAATCCTATGCTGTGTTGACAACAATGGCTCAGTTTCTGGTACCATCAGGACTTCCACCCTGATCACACATGTTTACAGTCCACAGGACTGTCTATGCTGAGGATCAGACGTTTACACAAAACAAAGAGCAACATGACAGTATATGCACATTAAAAAACATACACAAGAAAGAGCTCAGTCACACTATCATATCCTATGGCACACAATTTAAATATTCTACAAATAAGTTTATTCCTAATCTCTTAATTATTCCTATTTACATGCCTAAAAATGGTAACACCCTTGTCGCATATTTGTTTCTTTAAACATTATTGAGGAAACAAACACACTATCTTAGTGTTTCTTAGTCTTCAACTTCTTCATCTTCTCTGCTGCATGATACTCAGCAACCTTCCTCTGGAAAAACCCTGCAAAGGAGAGAGAGAGCGTTCTGTTAGCCACAAACAGTTCCACCCTAAGACAGACACTCAAGTCTGAAGACACAAAGTGCAAAGTTATATGAAGCACTTTGAATCGAGCACATTCTGACATAATGTGTGAGTAATGTCCTTGTGTGAGACTGATTTTCAGTGCATATGGGCTCATTGGTTACCAGGGAAGCATGCTGACATACCTTCCTGAGAAGCAGGCTGCTGCTCTATCTCCTGGATGAAGAGGTCAAACATCTGCGTCTGGATAAACTTCTTGACAAAGTGGCGAGTGTTCTTGGATTCCAGTTCTTTGTAGAACTTCCTTGCCTGGAATACCCCGGGCTCACCAGCCTTGCGCAGAACATGATGAGGGAAATGGCCGACCGTCTTGATGAAGAAGTGTAAGAAGGCCTCAGGCACCACCCTATTCAGTTCCTCCACAGCTGCAATTTAAGCACAGCTGTTTATGACACTGTCCAACCAGTACTTGTTTTCATGGAGATATACCACTAATCTGCATATACCGATATCAAGATATACCATCGGTGAAGCAGGGGGTTGGTGGGCATTGCCCACCCAATGGTAAAATGGGATATTTGAAAACAAAATACATCCCAAAATCCCTGGGGTGAATGAGAATTAGCAGTTCCAAATCAATAATGTGGTACCATACATTCATTAACATACATTCACAACCAACATAAAGGTAAACCAAAAACTAAACACTACTCTTGTTTATGTTTATTAGTATGATATTTCTAACTATTTACAAAGCTCTGGATTTTTAAAGAACATATTCAAATGCCTACTCTTTCAGACAGACAGTGGCAAGTAATATGTAAGCACAGCTCTTACAAGATATTGCTGTCAGATGTGACACGATTTAGCAAACATATTGCCTAACAAAAACACTCTGACAACAAAAGTCACTTCCTCAGAGATCTGCTGTACAGACACAGGAGAACAGCTCTATTGGTAAGTATGAAGAGTATGGTTTCGTTGGTGTGGGTGAGCAGTCCAACTCTGATGTTCTCTGTTTTCAGTTAGCTATCCAGACAGTATGATTGAAACTCACTGGCTTTCTCTGGCCTTGCCTTCAGCGCCTGGAGAATCTCAACTTTAAGCTTGGGTGGAAGAATAGTCTTCTCATCTCCAATCTGCGGATGGACACATCACATACAGACACACAGTAAACACACTAACTCTAATTTATGAAATGTGCAGGTATGAATACAGGCAAAAAATTACTATGACCAAAAGACGTAAAAGGGGAGGAAAAGCGTGTTTTTAAAAACTCACTTCGGAGATGAATGTTTCCTGCCTGTTCTCTGATAAGTCAACCACCAACAGCTGAAAAAAAAGATGACACCGATAACAATGTGGTCAATAGCTTGTGAGAGCCTTCCTGTGGCTCTCGCCGTAAGTCAACATAAACCACTAGTGCAGCCTCTCGGCTTTTGTGACAGGGTTGTAGCTACATGCCGCTGCTCTGTAGCTTACAGCCATCTGTGTGTGAGATTGTGCATACAGACTTTGTGTGAGAACATATGATTGACAGGGGGAAAATGTGTGCATGAGTAATTTAAGACCTAGAAAAGGTCAGCAGACACGGATTGGGATATTTGTAGGAGAGAGATATTTACATCAGTTTGGTCAACCAGGTCGAGAAGGCGCTTCTGCACACCCAGCAGGTATGGCGTCGGTGCCATGACGACATCGATGAGGATCTCGGGAACGATGGGAATTAAGGTGTGCTGCCATGTGAATGGGGAGAGCAGTACGGCCACGGCATGGATCACCTGAGAGAGGGTGCTGTGGAGATGACAGGGCAGAGAGCCCAGAGTAATCAGAGACAGCGCTGAGGACCATACAGTACCAGAGAATCCTTTTCAAAGAACTTTGTGGTACAACTGCATTATTTGGCTATATTATTCTGTTACTCATTATACTGTATGGAGAAGAGACATAGTCGGGGGCAGTTTATTGTATGGCAAGTTTGGATCATTCCTTTTGTAATGGGGTTGATGCATTCCAGACGCAGCTTACTGACAGGCTTCATGAGTGCTCTTGACGAGTAAGAGCAAAGCTGAAGGCTTGTTACTTTTATAGACAGACTAAGAAGTGAGTCATCAGTCCCTGACAAACATGCCTTAGCTTGTGACTGTGTCAATATGCTTATGCACACGTAGAATAGATGTGTGTGTGTGTGTGTGTGTGTGTGTGTGTGTGGAGAGAGAGATTCTGGGGAGGATGTTTGCACAGACAGGTGATTCTGGCCCTAAAGGCCTTCCGTCAGCTTTGCCTTTGGGGAGATCTGTTTCCTGCTATTACTTACGTGTGTGTGTGTGTGTGTGTGTGTGTGTGTGTGTGTGTGTGTGTGTGTGTGTGATGGGGGTGGTGTACCTGAGCTCATCTGCGATGAAGATGACGCGTCTCTCCAACACGGTGGCGGCGAACACCTGTAGCACCTCTTCGTCACTGAGACAACGGAACAGCGTACGGAAATCTACATGCTCCAGACACGAGTCCACCGGCCGTGTCAGACTGATGATCTGCACATAGAAACACATGCAAACTGTCAGGAGACTAACTGAAAACTATGTGTGTGTGTGTGTGTGTGTGTGTGTGTGTGTAAGTGTTTGCATGTGATCAATACACAGTTGTAATCTAAGTGAATACAGTCATATCTAAGGATCTACTATACTCAGACATACACACACACACATACACACCCACTGTTAGTTAAACGTTTCTGTATGGTCATGTGTAACTCAGCACACATATCCTCACACATATCACACCCACACTATCTTAAAAAAAACCATAACAGTTCAAAACTTATGTGTGTGTCGTGAGAATTCTATTTTTGAGAACACTAAAAGGAAGTCATCACCATACGTGTTTGACTGCATGTTTCGCTCTAAGCTGGCACTGTGGTTTATGTAGTGTTTCATATAATTACTAAACTGTCCTGTCTTCAGTGACAAAAACACTGGCCTCTCTGGCCAGGAGTTGCTGTTGTCATCTCCAATTGCTCACTGAAGGGATATTCAGCTACTTATCGGTCCTCTGGGTGTGATGAGTGCATGAAAGTGTGGAAAAGACACCAGTGCTGATGAATGTCTGCGTGTGTGTGTGTGTGTGTGTGTGTGTGTGTGTGTGTGTGTGTGTGTGTGTGTGTTGGTGTGTGTGTGTTGGTGTGTGTGTGTTGGTGTGTGTGTGTTGGTGTGTGTGTGTGTCTGTTTCTGAGAAAGAGACCTCTGTGCCCGCATCAGGGATGAAGCTCTTGATCTTGACAGTTTTCCCAGGGGCCGGAAACGCTGCCTCTCGCAGGCTTTGCATGAAGGGGTATATCATTGCCATGGAAATTTGCCGCCGTTTCTCTACCTCGTCAAAGATCTGCCAAATAAGAGAGAGACAGGGAGGAGGGATGAGCGAGGGGAGTAAATTGGCCAAAACAGGTCACCTGATTTCTAAAACTGTTTAGGAAACAGCCCTTTCTGTTCTCTGTTTCCAATGACTTCTCCAGACTGTAGGAAGGACAGCAGAGCTTCATTAAGGAATTCTCAACTCAGACTTTACACCATTTAGTATTTCCAATCACCTACTATACAAACAGTCTGGCACTTTGTATAATCTTTATGATAAACCCAGATCTCAGATCTCACAGACTCTCAGACCATACTAGCCTCTATCTTTTCATATCTGATGACCCTTGCTTTCTGTATCCATAGATCTTTAAAACAACAGACACTACTCTATCACTCTCTTCATATCACTTGGACTCTAGTTGGCTTGTCTGCTCTCAGCATGGTCTCAATGAGATGGCTGCAGGTGACCTCTGACCCTTCTCACCTGAGAAAAGAGACCAAAGCAGGCCAGCGAACTGATGATGCAGTAGGCCTCTGGCGGGCGTGCACCATTGCCTTTAGGCTAGTGGAGAGAGAGGGATAGAGAGAGAAAGAGAGAGTGAGAGGGAGAGGGAGAGGGAGAGGGAGATATGGGGGATTGGATTCATGCTGACACACTTGAGTAGTTACTGTATATAAATGGCAAGAGAAGCAGAAAATCACCAGCAGTCTCCTGCAGTAGCCATTCCTTCGGCTGCCATCAACTTCAGTCAAGACAAAGGAGAAGGTCTCACTGATCAGGACAGAGGAGAGCAGCATTAGAATAAGAGCATGAATAACTGGGGTTTCTCCCAGCTGTGAGAGCAAGCAATATCAGCTGTGTATGTGTGTTAGGGCAGCACCTGCGGTACTCAGTGAGAGGGGCCCAGTTGATGCCCTCTGGAAAACAGAAGAGGGTGATGGCCTTAAAGGTCTTCTCCTGCTCCTCCTTCTGGAAACGCACCAGACCATCTTTCTGAGAGAGAGAGAGAGAGAGAGAGAGAGAGAGAGATAAACGGACACACTGGAACCACAGCCTTGCTCTAAATAGCATGATTAGCTATTTCGTTGCAGGTAAACAGCAGCTTTTTTCCAAGCCACTGGTCCAACGCTACACTCACTTTAGGAAACTGGTACGTGATCTGTGGCTCATATGCACCCTCTTTAGTCGTCTTCAGGCTGACCACCACCAGGTACTCAAAGAAGAACTGTGCGCTAGAGTAGCGCTGCTCCTTGCCCCTGCTGTCTGAAGATGGGAGATCAGTGGAAGTGTCAGCAGGTTCCTCCTCCTTCAAGACCCCTGTGAAGAGAGACGTGCGATTGGCCAGGTTAGGCTCAGGGAGGGTTTGGGATGTGATGTGATCTGATGTAATCTTGCTTCTCAATCTCAGACTGTCAGTGCAGAAAGTAGCAGGTTTCCAAGTGCATTGTGCTGGCATTCCATAAAACAGAAATGTGGGGAATGTGACATAATAAAAGTCGCACAGAGGAGAATCACATGTGCACCATTCAATTAGTGCCTCTGGCATCTTGCCCTGGCCCCCATATGGTTACTACTTAATATTATTACTAGTTTCAAGAGGTCCTCCTGCTGCAATTAACACCGTTTGTCACAAGTGATTAATCGGACATTATTACACAGCTCTTCTTAATGCTGTAGAATGCTCCATTCACTTGAATGGGGCTTCCCAACGTTCTGCGATCAGTTATTAACCGATAGCTGACCGTTGCTATGCAATAATGACCGCTGTCAAGGAAAGTGGCCTTTTTGCCTCTGATTCACGTCTTTCGTAGCACTCCGCAAATAGTGCGGTAACTTATCAATGTAGTTTCAGCGGACGGTTGAGCAACTGTGTTCTTTGAAGTTCAACGTCTTTGGCGAACTATTTCTCTGCTTTTTAACAGTACGTATAGTAACAAATACATTGTAAAAAGACACACTGTGTAAAGTTATTGATTTGTTTTGTCAAGTAGCCGTATAATAAGCGGGATAATGTATAGAACGCCGGTCATTGTTGGGGTGCTGTTCGCCCTGTTGGGGCTTAAGGCTGATTTATGCTCGGTTACGTAAGCGTAAGCGCAAGCCCAATAGGCCGCGCGAGGCCGCGCAAGCCCCTTGCGTGACTTTTCACGTCTTGCGTGCGTCGGCCCCTTTTTCTAGACTTGCGGCATTTTACGCAAGCCTATTGTTCTGGGTGTGAATTGCTTGGCAACACCCCCAACGCAACGCGTAAGCACCTAGCAATTCATGCTCCCTTTAGAAGCATGCAAGGGCCTTTATTTTCCCGACAATGACCTGCGTTCTATACATTATCCCTTACGTAACCACTGACAAACCACTTCTTGGTACAAGGTGTCAGAGGCACTGACTGGAAGTTACCATTCCATGGAGATCCCCCTGATGGTACTAGCTTGTGTACACAGTGTCTGACTGACTGACCAGTTTGAGCTACAACTACTTCTGAGGAAACGATAACGGACATCACCACCATATCACAGCTGGGTTTAATATTTTACATCTAGCTAGATAAGCTTATACGTGTATATGGCGATAAGCAGAATTCCAGACCACCAAAAAAATAAATCCAATATCTTATTAAAAAACGTCCTTGTAGGAAAACTTTTTCTGTATATGAAAATTCTCTTAACACTCTCCTTGAGAAGAAAAGCTCCCCACTATTTCCCTCTAAGACTATTGTCTCCCTGGTTCTTTCTTCCTGAACACTCCCTCTTGCTGCCAGCAAAACACACACAGAGCCACACACACACAAAAAGACACCTCTTTGTCCCTGAAAAACAAGCAGAATAGCACAGGAGGCAGTTACAGGCCATCAGCTGCCTTTACCATGGCAACAGTCACCATGTGTGCCAACGTTTGTGTGATTTCAATCATCAGCAAAAGAGAAGAATGTCCCTTTCTTAATGCAGCCACAGGAGGCTACTTCCGCATCTCTTAACTGGGGGTGAACACTGTGCTGTGTTGTCAAATTGTTTAATTGAGAGGTATTTTCAACTATACGTTACTAGTACTATATATAACACACATATAGTTAGGACATATGGCTGCCTAGGATTTTTTTTATAAAACTTTTTTTTGATTGGTCATTCAAATCAACTGTATATCTTTTTGGCAATCAAGATGGAAGTGAGTAGAGTCACAGCTCATGGGGTATGTACTGCAAGAGGCTGGATGTTGCATTGTCTGATGTAGTATTATTGTCTAGTGTGATATGTGCAAAGAGAGCTTGGATGTGGCTGCCACCAGAGTGAGAATGGGAAAGGGTGAAGGGGCAGAGTGTGAGCGCTACAATTGTACGTGTCTGTCTGTGTCTGTGTCGCTGTCTGTGAAAGGGAGAGAGACTAAGTGAATGAGAAGCATGCAAAGTAGGTGGCTCTTACTTTCTCTGCTGAATCTCCCCGAGAAGGCGGTCCAGGCAGTGCTGAGCCTGTTCTTCATCATGGTGCTTGTTGTCTCATCCTCGGTTCCTTGGAATCCACCTGCAATGGATGTAGAAGTGGACGCACATTAACCTCTGAGTGTCACAACAGTGTGACACATCTGCTTGGATTTTTCTTGCTTTTCACAGCTGCAAAAATTCCTAACCCACATAGTCTTCATCTCAGTGGCAGTGCCCTAGCTGCTGGATTAATGTGTATTTAACTTAATGTGTCAAAACTGGTGTGTGTGCACTTGCCTGACAGCAACTGCCTATAGAGGATCCAGAGATTACCCAGATCTATTCCAAAGTCACCTGCTGTTGTAAATATATATATATATATATATATATATATATATATATATATATATATATATGTATTTCAGTTTGTTCTACAATTATCTATTTCAGTCAAAGTATGCGAACGCTCTGATTTTTGTGTAGGAAAAAATAGGTTGCTTTTGCACAAATATTTTGGAAGTCCAATGTGTTAACTGCCTGCCATGAGAGTGAGGTAGAGATGCATCCCATTGATCAGGCCTGCTGTGACTAGTAGCCCTTGAGGCACTGAGCTTGGGCATGTTGAGGCAACAGCACCGTGTAACGTCAGGCCGTTCTAAAGGTTGGGTTTCACTCTCCTACACTTCACTTTTACTCAATAATACAAATATCTGCCGAATTACTTTTAAACAGATGCCCTTTCTTAATCCATGACTTTAGCGCTCACAAACACATGTCAGCAGTTATCTGATCGCTAGCGACACCGTCCACCGCACTAAAATGCTTAAGGCATATCATTAGTGCCTGAAGCCCGGCTATTTCTGTTGCATGCTTATTTCACCGTTGTAAGTCTGTAAACATTACCGGAGAGATAAGGGCTGAGAAATGAAAAGGGCACTGACGTAACGCAGCTTACTCAAATACATGGGAGCAAACATAGACTACCCGGACAATTCACTGTACATCTACTTAAAATGAGAGGTCAAAGAGAATAAGAGATTACACCGCAGTAGTAATAAGAACACGTAATTGTGTATGCTAAAGTAATGCTTTAAAGAGATGTAGGCTACTTACAAAACAGATTGCGGACCAATGCCAAACAAGAAGCAAAGCAAAACAGCTGCTTGTTTCACAACGGCAGCCAAGTCTTCGTCAATTCTGCAAAATGCGGCTAATACATTACTGCTCACTCCAGAGGTATTTCCAACTCTTCACTACTTAGAGTCCAAAAGTTTAGCGATTCTCTTTCCAGCACGAGGTCTCAACACCGTCCAGAGTAGGACAGTCCAGCTAGAAACAACTGTGACTGTAGGCTTATCATTCCATATCGGCAGTGGACCATACGAAGTTGAGGTGATACTTAAGTTACTGGAATTTACCCTATTGATCAAAAATGTTGTTCGTTTCTTTTTCGATGATGGTTTCCCAGTTCGCAGATCAGTTGGTCTACAGCAGTCTATGTCGTGCGACACGGGCAGGTTCGCTTCCCTGCGCAGGTTGGTACTTGCTCATTATTGTCAATTGGCCAATGGAGTAAGACTAGTGTGACAAAGACTACCGACAAAGCTGGCGAGAATGTTTTCGTTAGAACTGAAGGGAGTACGCTATGTGTCAAGTAGTATTGCCTCAAGTAGCAGTGAACATTTGCTCTTTGTTCAGGCTTTATTTATCCTTTCTGTAATACGGTTGTCATTGTTGCTGCTGAAGTAGAAATGCCCTCTCGGGAATAACACTGTTGGAATGCGCGTAGATCAAGAAGGATGTTCAAGTTACCTGTTGCTATCTCTGTGTACTGAGGTGATGCTTGGTCTTTAGCTTCTCCTTCAAAGGTTTCTAGGGGCAAGTCCTCCCCATTGCCTGAACAGAATTTTACCGTTAACCTGTCCATGGACATGTATACTAGGACATACATCTGTCATCAGTTTATTAATTTGTTAAATATTACTAAAGTGATTCATACAGTTTCATAGTTAAAGACAACAGTACTGTTAATGTATTACTAAAACAGCACAATCTTTTGAACAGTTTTCTGTTGTGTTCTGCCAGAGGTGAATGTGCCCCTCTCCTTGCTGCTGTGAGCTTGATGACTGTAATGAAGATTTGTGGAGGAAGACTCACCCTTTTGCCCTCTGTCCCGAACTGAGGAAAAGGAACGCAGCGCTCTCCTCATGGAAAAGCTCTCATCACTATCGGAGGGCTTTCCTTAAGATAGAGAATATTCCTCAGTGTATCAGATCCATTAATCTTCATTCAAACTGTATTCTTTCTACGTACCACATTTCAATCAGTATTAGCATCTATTATGTTAGTATTTTAGCTAAAGTACAGCTCTAGTTCCTGTTTGCTGTCACATTGCTGATGTGCAGTCCGACTGAGTCATTGCTGTGAGCCATGGCACAGCTGGTGATGTTCGTGTGAAGGGAGAAAGAAAGACATCTTAGATTACAAAGAGAGGAGAGGAGAGGAGAGGAGAGAGGTGTTGAACATACTTTTGATACGAAGGGAAGAGAAGCTCCAGGCCCTCCTGTGAGACTTTGCTGTCTCTTGTTCTTCCTCCATATCGACCTGTCTGGACTACAAGAGATGGTCTGGTCATCAAATGTCACAGTGATGGCACATAACCTATAATCACCCCGTTGCAGACCCTTCCCTTCCATCTTTAAAGAGACTGTGAATGGAGATGGGAAAAGCAGAATCTGGGATTATCCTGATTTCATTTTACAAATAGATTTTTGGATTGTCACAACAGCGGATTCTCTCTTTTTTACCTCCTTAATGTCAGCTGGGGAAATGAAAACCCACGTATCAATACAGTTCATTTTCCTTAAAACAAACGTTTGACGTGGTCTTAGTGGAACTATGTACAGTGTATGACACCCCTTCACTTTTTCCAAATTTTGTTATGTTACAGCTTAATATCCAATACAAGTGTTCAGGCCCTTTGCTATGACACTTAAAATTTAGCTCAGGTGCCTCCCATTTCTCTTGATCATCGTTGAGATGTTTCTACACCTTGATTGGAGTCCAGCTGTGGTAAATTCAATTGATTGGATGTCATTTGGGGGAAAAAACACCTCTCAGTATAAGGTATCACAGCTGCCATAGGGTTCTTTCACGCAAAGCGCGCCGTACCATAGGAATCGATGCATTTTCTAGCATCCCGTTTAAAAAAAAAAAAAAACGCTTAAAAAAAACCCAAAGCATATCAGAGAAAAAACAAGCCATGTGATTGAAGTAACTCCCTGCAGGGATAGGATTGTGTTGAGGCTCAGATCTTGGGAAGGGTACAAGAAATGTCTGCTGTATTTGCAGGTTCCCAAGAGCACAGTGGCTTTCATAATTCTTAAGTGGAAGATGTTTGGAACAACCAGGACTTTAGAACTGAGCAACTACCGGAGAAGGGCCTTGGTAAGAGAGGGTGACCAAAAACCTGATGGTCACTTTGGCTGTGCTCCAGAGATCCTGTGTGGCGATATGACAAACGTCCAGAAGGACAACCATCACTGCAACACTATACCGATCTGGGGAGCATCTGCCCGCTTGGAGTTGGCAAAAAAAAGAGACTCTCTCAGACTGTAAGAAACTAGATTCCCTAGTCTCATGAAACCAAGATTGAACTGTTTGGCCTCAATTCTAAGCATCGTGTCTTGATGAAATCTGGCACAGCTCATAATCTGCCCAATACCATCCCAACGGTGAAGCATGTTGGTGGCGGCACCATGCTGTGGCTGGTGGTGGGGGTGTTTTTCAGCGGCAAGGACTGGGGGCGCTGGTCAGGGTTGAAGGAAAGCGGAATAGAGCAAAGTAAAGAGATATCCTTAAAGTTCCTCTCCTGGCATTGATTAAACCCCTGAACTCATCTCTGTTCCTCAATTTCTTTTTTCATAATCCCTTCATGCCCTTAAACTCTCTTGGATATAACTCTACACCTCTGCCTCATTTAGTACAGCTGAGCTATGAGTTTTTGAGACTGTCATTGGTACACTGCAAGGTCTTAATTCTTCACTTTGCAATTATGGGGTATTGAGGGTAGATTGATGAGGGAGAGGAAAATTAATTTAAACAATTTTAGCGAAAGGCTGCAACATGGCAAAATGTGGATATGCTGTGGAGGAACAGTTGAGCATGATATCTGTTGTGAAAGAACCATGGGCTGTTTTGTGGAGGTACATAAGTGTGGCATGCATACTTCAATAATGAATATTTGTAAACAGCAAAATCCACTGTGTCGGTTTAAGACATAATTGATGAATTGGTCCTGTAATGTCTGACTTTTGTCCTGAATCAATATTTTGGTCCTGTTATGTTAACTCCTGTTGCCAAATAAGGCTTTGCTTGGAGTGCAGGCACACCCTTCTGTCCAGGTGTCACATGAGGGAAAGGGATGACTCATGAAGGTGTCCATGCTGGCCACAGCCGTTAAGCTGTCTAATCAGCCTCTGACTTGAGGCTCAGAAGAAGGCCACACAAAGTGCGATATAGCTGTTTGGCTAAGATGCAACTTTGGAATATCCTCACATACTTTGATTTGGCTTAGTGGACCAGCGCCAAGACAGAAATATCTGACAGCCTTAGGGCAGTGATGCAAAACAAAAACCAGTAGAACTGAGATCAGGGCACTTAAACTTCTCTTTGTGGAGACAGACTTTTAGAATTCACTAAGTCAAATTATGTGTTGATTCAATTGATATAGAGTCACTCTATTTGTAGTCACATGGTCGTTGGGGTTCTTTGAGATATCACTCCAATAAACTGCAGTATCCTACGCAGTAAGAATGGGAAGTCCTCATCCAATTTTGTCCTGACTTCCTGTATCGAAAGAAATGCTACCTCTTCTCCTCTGTCTGTTTATTTCTGTGTTTTAGTGATGGCGTCCGAGGCAGGACCTCATCAGCTCTATATATAGCCAGCGGTATTCTCTCAGGCCCTCTGAGCCGCTCCTCGTCTTTTAGCTGCCGCACTGAGGGGACGCAGAGCTTTACAGATGTTATGAGTCAGTCCAATGCTGTTTGTGCTGTTATTGTGTTGGTTGCACGAGTCCCGGGAGAGGCTGCAAAGCATTCGGAAAATCCATGGTGACAGTTTTGTGTCTAGTCTGTCTTTCAGTACTGTCCTCTGGTCAAATTATCTACATTTTTGTTGAAAGGTCAGCAGAGGTGCTGTCTGAGAGGGTTTTCTAGGGATGTCTCATGCGAATCTGACCTTAGGAGTCACAGTAAGGTTTAAGTTGGGGGTTGGTTTCCATGTGACATAAAACTTGGCACTTTGATACCAAATATTTGGTGGGACCAATATTGGGTGTACGGCAGAAGAATCATATGGAGACCTGTGTATCTGGCCGCTCTGATCTAAATCTCCACTGTTGTTGGTGCAGGGGGTGGTGTGTGTGTGTGTGTGTGTCAGGGGGAGGGTGGTGTCAGGCAGCGTCAGGCTGTGGGGGTGGTGTGTTAAATTTGGGTCAGACTGTTTTTGGAGGGTCTCTACTTGGTCTTTTCCCCTCCCTCTGAGCTCAGGGGTATTTTAATCCCCCTACCCCTTCCCCCTACTTGGGTTCTCTGAATGGGAAGCCGGATGTGTCCAGCTCCCACCCCTCCAGGCGGCAAAGGGACATGTCTACATAGACACATTCAAATGTCTTCTCCACTCATGTCTGTCACTTCCCTGTCCCATCTGGACTTCATTGCGATCAGAGACCCAGATGTGTGTCCTTTGTGTTCTCAGTTACATCTGGTGGGGACATTTTTTCCTTAACATATATCTAAAGACATGACTTTAGTCTACTATAGTTATCTGTCTTATCACCTACCAACCCTATCTTTCATCTGCTCTTGTCCACTATAAAACATCTTCTTGTTTTTTTCTGGACAACAATCGGCATGGGATGCTAAAATTGAATTGGGTAAGCCCTACTGTTTACATATGTCTACTACAGTGACACTTGGCATTGCACAGTTTATGTTATTTTCTATTAGCAGTGGCAAGCATTTTGTATTCTGGAATTTTGCTAGTGTTCTATATATATCTCATATCCATCTATTCATCTCTTTTCCAGTTCTCTCTGCCTTCACACAAAATATGGATCTGAGGACAAACATGAAATTCATCTGCCTTGTTTCAAATTCTGAAAATGTTTGCTTAAATGTTTGTGCTTTCTTGAACTGGTAGAAATGTGCACACATACAAAGTATAGAAGCTAGCATGGTCCAATGCTATGACATAATCAGGCAGCCCTCAACAGCATGACTTAGTCATCACAGTAGGATGAACATGATCTAGTTCAGTGGTTCTCAACCGGGGGTACGCGTACCCCTGGGGGTACGTGAAGGTAGTCCAGGGGGTACGTGAGATTTAAAAAAAAAAAATATTTAAAATAAGCCTCCATCCAAAAATCATTTAAAAATACTTATTATACGGCTCTTCAGAATGTTCCAAAATGTACGTTGATTTGTATGGGCCATATGTGGGTTAAATGTCTGCGCTCGCAGGTTTGTAATTCCTTGATATTCACTGCTGCGTAAAGTTTATCACCGCTGTCATTGGCAACGCGTTTTTTGCTTCTAATTCACATTGCATAATATTATCATTCCGCAAGTAGTCCGGTTAGTTAACGTAACGGAAGGTCATTGAAACTTGAAGTCAGAAGGTGGATTGCTCAGCATTTGCGTGCAGAACTATTTTTTTCGTAGCGGAAATCACAAAATGACAACAAACTCATTCAAAAGAGGTATTCTGGAGGAATGTCTTCTATCGTTTTGGCAAGTAACTGTATAATAAGCGCGTTTTTTTTCTCGCGAAAACATGGGAGCTGAACACACACAACTGCTGCTGCACACAGAAGTGCGTTGGCTCTCTCGAGGGAGAATACTCAAACGGCTGTTGAAATTACGATCTGAAGTACAGACCTTTCTGATTGAGCACAGATCCCCCAATGCCACACAGACTGGCTTGCAAATATGTGCTATCTGGCAGATATATTCAGCAAACTGAACGAACTGAATATGTCTGCAGGGAAAGGACACCAGCATTTTAAACCTGTATGACAAGGTGGGAGGCTTCCCGAAGAAAGCAGAGCTGTGGAGAAGAGCCTCTGCACAGGGGGATTTCACCTGCTTTCCTCAGATTGATGATTTTCTCTCTAGTGAGGATGTGGACAGAGCTTCAGTCCAGTTGGTCATCGTGGGACATTAGACCAATTTTATTCAACATTTTAATTTTCAATTTCCTACTTTCCTGACATGGAGGAGAAATCTACACAGCTGGATTGGGTGAAAAACCCATTTCTCTTGTCCGAAGCATGTGGAAGCTCTGTCACTAATCAGGAAACACTCATGGAAGTGTCACCTGACCGTGGGCTCCAGATGAAGTTTGCCACATCCACACTCACACAGTTTTGGATGTGTGTGAAGCAGGAGCACCCTGACCTGGGAGAGAAAGCTTTGGAGCAGCTACTACCCTATGCCTCCACATATTTATGTGAGGCCTCCTTCTCTGCAATGACTGTGATCAAAACAAAGCAGAGAAACAGACTGTGCCTGGAGAAGAGCTTGATCACAGCAGTTGCCTCCTTGCCACCAAGACTTACAAAGATTTTCAGCGAAGCATAAGCACAAGTTTCTTACTAAAATGTAATTGCAAACGCACTCAGTTCAATGCCACAATATTCAATGTTCAATCTTCAGTGCTGACAGTTTAATAAATCAGACAATGATGGCATAGAGCTGTGTATAACATATTTTTTTTCAATCAAAAATGCTTTGCGCTGGTTAGGGGGTACTTGGCTGAAAAAATATTTCACAGGGGGTACAAAACTGAAAAAAGGTTGAGAACCACTGATCTAGTTTATGATTGATCTTATGCTGCTTTGGTCAGTTCCAGTATCTCCTTTGGACTGAGCTCCATGTAATCTAGTCTGTAGTGATTTAGAATGTCTCGCACCACAGAAGCAAAGACTTGCTTCACAGCTGCTCGGGTCTGTGTTTAACCATTGTCAGAGAGGAAACCTTCAACCGGAGCCTTCCTTAGAGCTTCACTTCTTCTCTCATCCACTAGTGCAAGAGGTGTGCAACAAGTATCACTGTCAGTGAATCTCCACAACTGTACATTTTATGACTTTTTGAGTGTGGACCTTCATTGAAGTAAATATTTGATGATGGTACATGACCAAAATGAGCTAATAAAGTAACTAACTTGTAATTTTGACTCCTATGTTTGCAGCTGACACAGTGACTATTAGCAGCCTTTGAGACAAGCCTCAACTTGCTCAAAGATGCAGTGCCAGTCTGAATGACAGGTTATTAGGCAATGAATACCTGTTCAGCAGAGGATCTAGTCTCTCAGCCAAAGCTCCGCCAACAGGTCAGATTCAAACCAAAATCCCGCATTGCTTTCCCTCTCTACCATGAACGTGGGTAAGTACCTGTCCTTGATGTGAAAACCTGTCCTCATAGCTGTCTCCTTACCTCTAGATATTGTTTTGGATTTTTTTAGAGGAGTTATATTTCAATAAGTTTCTCTCTGTTTTCACTTCTCTAACCCTCATGGATGCCCTTTTCTCACTTGTCATCAGCAAAAGAGGAAGAAACAGAGTACAGTTGGCCCACCATGCTTGCTACCACAGGATGTAAAAGTGAAACCGGAATCGTCAGCGCTTGTGTTGAAATGTTCAAACAGAGTTGTCCCATGTAAACATGAATAAATAATTGCGATGTGGGGGAAAACCAGTGGTAGGCACTTGTATTATATAAATATGTTTATTTGGATTCATATTACTTTGAAAGGTTCGGACTCACTTGATGTACAAGCAAGAAGTGAAAGTACATCTCATGGAAGAATGCTTTATTTCATTCACAGTACACATTTCATCCATTTTCTGGAGCAGAACCCCTGGATTTGCCTATTTAAATTATGTTTTTCAGTAAGCTTTGTAAGGTTAAGGTTATGTTTTCACAGTAGAAATTTGCCATATGGAAAGTTATGGCGAGTTGAGTTGCACAAGTGTAAACGTTTGAAATTTGTCAATGTGTTATTTTCTTTGTCATAAAGTACATGGTCCATAGATTATGCTAGATGTCAGAATCATAAAAGTAATGTGTGGATTGCTATAGTTTGTGTGTGTTCAATATGGTATTTCCTGACAGTATGTCAACAAGTAACATTCCTTGTCTGTCTTTTCCTGTCAACTCTCACTGGTTATTTTCCACCTATATGTGAAAAAGCCACTGTGAACTGACCTACATGCACAGTCACACTACTGCTTGGCTTGACCACAGCCCTAAAGAACACAATGAACCACAGACTGGTCTCTGTGCGAACATAAACAACATGTATAAACAGCAGGTGTGAAACACCAGTGTGAGAGAACCTTGAACATGGCGTTTGGGATCAGTGGACTCACCTCTGTGTTGGTATGTCTGAGGGTGACCCTTAGAGCTGGCCTGCACCTGTTGCCCTCAGCTGCACCTGTGTGCTCAGTGCCTTCCCTTCAGCTCAGCCTCAGCTTCACCTGAGCAGCAGCTCCCATAGTCAGCCACCAGTGTCCAGTATTTTCCGGGTCTCTCCCCTGCCACCACCACCCAGTCACTATTTCAGTCTGCCGTCAATCTCTCACGCTCACTCCCTTGTGACGAGACGTTGTCTCTGTACAAAAGAGATCGCAAGTGTGCAGGGCACCACTGTCGTGCTGCTTGCTTCTGGGGCAGAGAATGGTGTGCGTTTGAGGAAGTGAGAGAGAAAGTGTACTTTGCTTCATGACCTAGCCCTAAACAGGGGGGGGTTTCCGTGTCTGTAACTAAAGTGCAACCTGTCAGGCGAGTGTAACTGCTACCTGCATACAGGATCAGCATGGGTGTGTGAGCCGTGAGGTGGCTTGTCTAATTTGCTTGTGATTTGTCCTGGCAACACGCAAATACTGCCACTGTTACTGAGTCACAGTGTTTTGACCTGTGTCACTGTAGTTGATCTAGGACCTTAATTAAGTCTCAAGGACACAGAGGAGGACACGTGTGAGAACTGAGCACCTCTGACTTCTCATAAGTGACCTATCTATAAGCTTCCATGTGAGTTTCATGTAAGTCTTCCATATTTGTAGAGTCAACATTGGGCAGGCCCTGGGCTCTTTATAGTGCCTTAAGTCAACATTATAAAACCTGATGATGATTGAGATGGAGGCTGAAAGAAATTTGGGATGATGAACTTAAACACAGTTATACAGGGCTTAACAAAATGAATGCACACACCGATTAGTAAGTTATAAAGTGCTATTACCCCTCCTGCTGGCGAACAGTTAAAACTACAAATACAATCTCTTGAGTGGCTGATAAGGTCTCCTTTGACCTAGAGAAGTCTACTGTCAGAATATACCACAATAGGTGTTGTCAGGTGTTGTCCATCTGAGGGTTTGAGGAACCTCTGACCCATCAATGCCTTCTGTAAAGGGACGTGCCGGACTCAGGGCATTGTGTGTGGTAAGACGCACACTATGCTTTTTGTGTAGACTTTTGAAATGTGTCTGGCTTTGTACCAGACTAGGGGGACCTTGCTTGAGCTGTTCTGTCGGTACAACAGGGGTTAAATAGGGATATGAGATGTTGGAAATACTCAAAGGCAGTCACTAGGATAAATAAAATGGAGATCAGATTTCCAAGATGGTCTGAACCCCTGTTCTGAAAATATCACTGGTTGGGACAATCAGATCATAATCAGCATGTTTTTAATAACCGTTTAATTTAGCTATTTTTCACAGCATTGCTACTGATGATTCTATCAGACACAGTTGTTTGCCTGTTGTTCAAGCCAGGGCATGATGGCTTTGATGTGCTTCAGGCACATTTGAAATCAGTGGATCGGGCCAAGAAACTTTCAGTGTCTTGTGATAATACCAGATGTACCAACTGAAATGACTCAAACTTTCAGGGGATTTCTGATAAATTTCCAGAGCACAGCTTAGCAAAGTAAAATATGGATCAGGCAAGATAGCTCCATTATCATGGTGGTAAGGGTAAAAAACTGCTCTGGTGATTGGTGGCTGTTCTTAAACAAAGCTTTAGGCGATAAAGCAGTGATAACACATGTCGGAAACTAAACATGAGCCTTGTGATGACACACATGCATGCAACATCTCTGATGACTTCAGTCTGATACTCTGATTCTGCGGAGATGACACGTGCACGCGCACACACACATACACAGACACACACTCACATCTATTGTACGTATGCAAAAGCAGATTCACAGGAGCCACAAGCTAAGTCATGTTTGTCAGGGACTGATGACTCAATTCTTAGTCTGTCTATAAAAAAAAGAGATCCCTGATTTCTTTAGTGCCATGTACACAAGTCTGTTACTCTAAACCAATATAAAATACAATCTTCTCCTAATATTTTTTTCTGTCTCTCCCTCCCCATCACTTCTTTCTCTTTCCCCCTCCCTCCCTTCCTCTCCCCCTCCATCTTTATATTCCCCTCCCTTCCTCTCTCCCTCCCATCTTTCCTGTCTCTCACTCCCACCCTCTCTCTTCTTCCCAAGGTATGCAAACAATGTTTATACCATCATTTTCATTTTCCCTTTTATTTGGATGGTTATGCTTCACTAGCTGCTCTGCTCTCCCCGTATGTGGGCCCCAGGGTCAGTGGGAGCATCAGGGTCAGCTTTGCCTTGGAGCCTGGCCTGGGGGCCCGAACCTCTGCAGCCGTCCTCTGTCGCCATCTCCATCGGCATTCTTTGCCTGAGAAGCCCCACAGCTCGAGGGGAAATATGTAATTGTTCCCTTCAACCACACGCTCTCCGGCATGTGAAGGGGGTCACAGTGTAGCGTAAGCGAGTCTTGCTGGAAAAACAGGTGAAATATGTTATGATTTGGTTCCACTGCACGCAACAGATGAACTGAGAAGGGGGCACGTGGGCCGGCCAATTCAAGTCAGGCCAAGTTGCTCACTCTCATGCACAGAGGGAGAGATTGCACTGAACTTCTGACTGTGTGCTTCCTTTATATGTCCGAGACAATGAAGGCATCGTAAAGAAATAGAAAGAACAAATACATTTTAAAGCAAGCACTGTAACGTAAGACACAATGTGCAATGTAGCAAACAGTAGCATCTACGGTAGTGCAATGACGATTAACTCTTTACCCAATCAGAGTTTACACCGGTGGGAGGGGGTGTCTGATCCTGTTACCTCCTGTATGGTAAGACTCATTGAGTAATACTAGTAAGGAACACAAGAGTTAAGTAATAAGGATAGACTGGAGATGAATGCAGATGCTAATATTACGCACAGTTCACATTGTAGCACAGCTGTGCTTGGAGAGACAGTAAGTTTGTTCTGCATATCAGGCAGCAAATGCAGCATCAGGAAATAGGGGGTGGATCCCTGTCCCGCTGTTATCGGCGCAGCCTGGAGTTGAGCAGAGGAGTGAGCGCTCCTATCTGTGGTGGTGACGCAGGCAAACAAGAGCAGTCAAGCCACTTATCAAAGGTTGGCCTTTATCTGAAGGCCCCACAGCTGTTACTTTGTTTCGGATTTAAAAAGGACATCTCTGTCTTTCTCTCTCTCTCTCTCTCTCTCTCTCTCTCTCTCAAATTTTCTCAGGATTTTTTTCTTTTCTCTTTCTCACTCACTCGTTCTTTCTATCTCTCTGCTGAATGGATGGTGTTTTGTATTTCCAGACACAGGGACGTTCAAGAGCGAAGACGTTGCACAGCTGAGAGGTGTAAGTAGGGTGTTCGAAAGGAGATATGCGAGAGTGTTTTTAGTTCTCATGCTTTGCAAATGCGCACTCAAATCAGTCAAAGTTCATAGTTTAGAATATGGGTGACTTTTTTGTGGGCCACTAAAATGCCTCAGGCAAAGGAAGAAATCATCAACAAAAGATTTTTGGTCATTTGTTCAATCATGTATGTTTACATTGGTTTTCTAAAGCACAAATCCCTGATTAGCACCACACACTCTACAACCACCACCCCACCACAAACAAACACTAAACACCAAATTCTCCGGCTCCCTATCCCTTTCCAAATTGATGCTTTGCTTTTTTCGGTCTGAAGGCTGTTCACCTGTGGAGTGTCCTGTGCTGTGCTCCGTCTCCCCTCTCTCCCTCTCTGTAGAGGGTCCATTGCTTATCTCCGCTCAAGGGCAGGACACTGAGTCTAGAGAACAAGTTTCAGCCGCTCTCTGTGGCGAAATAAAGCCCAGAATGCATTCTGCCATGGTGCCAAACAGGACTTAAGTGAACTGGCCGACCGACCCGGTGCTGACTGCCAGCCTGCACCTTTCCTCTGTTTACAGATCTAGATCCCAGGCCCGGACATTAATTTCAAAAGGGGGTAACAGCCTTGTAGTAAGATCATGGAGCAGGCTATTTTGTAGTATTACGTAGGAACATAGGTAGCTGCAGGATGTACTAAACTTGTACAATAGACACGGCATTGTATGACAGACTCTGCATGGCTCCTGGTAAAAATAAAACACTTTTTTTATTTATTACAACAACAATTTATTAAGACTGACAACACACCTCTCATAGTAAATAACAGTACACAACATTCATAGTACCATGAAGAAATATACATAAAACAATGTTGTCGTTGCAAGTGCAATTTTCTTGGCAGGAATCTGTTGAGGCAGCATAATCAGAACCAATGACACTGAAAAGAAACTAAGAAACTGAACAAGCTGATAAAGAAGGCTGGCTCTGTGCTAGGGGCTTCCCTGGACACCATAGAGTTAGTTGTTGAAACCTAATGAACAACACTTCACATCCCCTGCATGCATAACCTACTTGTCAGAGAGCAGAGTGTTTTCAGTTGGAGGCTCCTTCAACTTCTCTGTAATGGGGGACCGCTACAGGAAGTGACTCCGGCCCACCGTAATAGCAATGACTCTTCTGAGTGGCAATGCAAAATGCACATAATACGCTTAATTAACACAATTTAGCTATATCTTAAATTCATTTTTTAATTCTATTTATTTTATCTAGTAGTATAGTAGTTTATTTAGATATAAATGTGTTGTTTCAAATACTGTGTTGTTTACCTACCTTAGTGTCTGTTTTTGTGTAACTAATGTGTGCTTTGTGATTTGTATAGATTATGTGTGTTTTGTGTTTTATGTGAAAAACCGCTGCAGCAAAAACACTGCAAATACCCTTTGGAGATAAATAAAGTAACCCGCCTATCTATCTTTCTATATCTATCTATCTATCTATCTATATTTATATCTATCTATCTATCGATCTATCTATCGATCTACCTATCTATCTATCTATCTATCAAAAACAAAAAGGGGAGGTAGAAGAAAGGCATGACCATGACACTTAACTAGCATCTAGAGGATAACAGCAGCTTAAGAGTAAGGATAAAGCAAAGTAGATACCAACATAGGTGTGATATTAGATGGTTATTATTTATGAACTTAATAAACTGTCATTTAATATTTTTTTTTTTCAGCAAGTGATGACAGATGGAAGACTGTGTTCATTATTCTTAAATGGTCTCTGTCCCCTCTGTGAAACACCTGTAAGTGGCCTTACATTTACGTTGATAGCTCACATCACACATCCATGGGTCTGAAGCAGATCCGTTCCCTCAGCAGCAGCTACAGAAAGCTCTGTGTGGTGTGACGGCAGAGCAAAGCCTTGAAGTGGAGCGAGCACATCCCACAAAAATAGAAAGAGAGGAAAAGAACAGTCCAGCTGTAGAAACCCTCTCACTCACTCACACACACATGCACGCACACACACACAAACACACACACACACACTCACACAAATTGTCCATGTGCCTACACTCTACCCCTCATCAATGTGCATCAGACATGCTTCTGTCCCACTCACCATCAGCTTCATTCCATGGCACCTGCACATGTGCCCCCAAACCCATTGTCTGTTTGAGCAGGTACAAGTCGACCGTTGACCATAGTGTCCGTTATACAAAGGCAGGCAAACGGGTCCTTTCAGTTGGCTGGTTGCTGTGTTGTAAGGGCGGGCTGCTGTCGCTGTGGTGTTCTGTTGCTGAGCTGCCATTGTGTTGTAAAGGAGCGTCATCCTGCGGCCGCTCAGGTAATGGAGGTTGCTTTATTGGTTGTTCATGCAGGTCTCTGCTGGTCTTCATGAAGTGTTCTCTCTCTGCGTCTCTGTCTGTCATGTGTCGTGTGGCCTGCTGCTTGTACCTCCTCAGAAACAGGTCTTTGAACATCAGCTCCTAAAGAGACACACAACACATTTCATCACTCATGTATAACACCTCAATACACAGCCTTGTAACCCCTGCTACACAGCTCAGATGAACAACATCATTGTCTACACCTAAATGCTATTACTTGGTTGGATATAAAACTATGATCGTGTGCACGTATTCACTGTGGCTCACTGAGCTGTGATATCAGTGTACTGTAGGTACATTCTCACAGTGATTTGGGCTTTGTTTTCAGCATGTTCTGAGGAACTGTGGTTCATTTGTGTCTGTATTAATATTATTTTCTCTCTCAGAGGCACTTTGTGTCCTCACTCTGGTCTGTTGTATTCTTGAGGCGTGTGTCTGCTCTCACCGTGGTCTGCTGTGCTGTGTCAGCTGTACGTCGGCGCCTCCGTTTGGGTTTGGCGCAGTAGGACTCCAGGTGCTGCAGGTCACAGCCTCCTTTCACACAGCACTGATCAGCGATGCCCTTCACTCGATGACGAGCTATGCCTCGATGACCTCCGGTTCGACCTGTCAAACACAAACCAAAACATTTTATTCTAAAACTGATTCAGATTTCGTTAGCTTAGATGCCTTGCTCACAAGACAAATTCTTGAACCATTAGAGGCTTTTGGGTTCAAGGTGAATCCTTAACAGCTCTACTGACAGCTTTGAAGCCTGCTATCTAGAACACTTATGAGTGAGGACCTGAGAGAAGCATGAAGGGATTTCTTCTGACCACCAGCTTCAGAAACCAGGACATCAGTCTCCTCCCTGAGCAACAGGACCATCACCTCTCCATCATTAAGAGTCCACTATATCAGTACATCAGTCTCCTCCCTGAGAAACTGGACCATCACCTCTCCCTCAGAGTCTCTCCTTCATGTCAGATGGCTCCGTCTGGCACATTGTATGGAGAGTACTGTTGAGCTCAGCATCTTGGGAGGTTAGATACTAATGTAGGTTGAAATCTGTGTGGGCACAGTGTTTGATTTCGAACACGAAAGGACACATTTTGAAACTGTTTCTTAAATGAATTGACAGTGTCCTTTGACACCAGGAGCTTCAGTAACCTCTCTGTAAGGTCACAGGAAGAGGTTCTGAAAAACGACCTTAACCCAAACACCATCGTGACAGTGTAACCTGTATTTATTGTATATAGCAAACATTTACATGACCAGTATAACAATATTTTATTTTTCCAGAGCTGCGGCCATGATAAGGACTTAGTCATGTCAAAATGTCCCTGTTGCTTCTCTGGCAACACAAGAGGAGGGAGATACTGGCCTTGGAGAAGGAACAGGGGGGAAAGTCCTTTGGATATTCCTCTCTGACATTACAGCCACTGATCAAAGCCAGATGGGCAAAAGACAGTCCGCAGAAAGTAACATTTTAAGTTAATTGTCCTTGTAAGGTTAAGTGTCCATTTCAGGAAATCTTCTGTCGTGTCTTGACGTCAGTCACAACCGTGACATTTGAAAGCAGTCAAGCCTCAGATATGAGAATCGAATGAAAATGGCCACTAGAATCAAACTGAGCTTAAATCGCACAGGTTGTTTGGCAATGATAATGGCATAATTTGGAGAGTGTTGTGGAGAATCCTCTGATAGACACAACTAAAGGGGGTCACATATGTAGCCAGTCATTAAACGACCCTACGAAGACCTTACATTTTCCTTCTACTCCAATTTAAACTATTGGTACTAATGGAACTATTTGTATGGGTACCATGTTGAGTCTTCAAACATCCAGATCAGTGCACAGAGGCTTGTAAGAAGTCATGTTTCTGGGAGTTAAAGTTATGATAGTTTTACAATGCAATCTTGAACTAGTGGTCCCTGAAGACAGGTGGTCTTTCTTGACCCAGAGGATGTAGTAATGGAGGGGGTGTGAAATGTTTGAAGGTAAAATGGCTTACCCCGGTAGAAGCCACGGTCCCCGCAGACAAGCTCAAGAACGATAATCAGCTCCGAGCCGCAGTGAGGCCTGCCTGCGTGTGTGTGTTCAGGCAGACACAGGAGGAAGAACAGTGGGTACCACACATACACACACTGCCAGCACAGCACCTGAGTGGGACAAAGGCTTAGTCACTAAACAAAATATCACAGCTAGTTGAGCTCACAGAACTAGATCAATCAGTTCAGTTGTTTTCAAGACTAGCTATAAGATTTCTAGAACATTCCCCAATATAAATGATCAAGAGGGAGCATCAGTTTTGTCTATTCATGTCCTTTGCACAAAATGGACCTCATAAACCTTTTTTATACAGCATACACAATATGTAAGATTTCTAGAAAAAGATTAAGGCTGACTCTATGCTATTTCAGTATTTAGTTCATGCGGTTAATCTGCATCGTACACAGCCACAGCTGATGCAGGTCAGAGAGCTGCAGACTATCAGGGATAATGTAACATTAATGTAACACTGTAACATCTAATTTGATGATTCAGTGAAAAATCTCTGCAAACTGAGGTCTAATTTTAGGGGATACAGTATCCTAATCTGAAACAGTCTGACACAGTCACAAATCAGCTGCTGTTCGCAGCCAAAGAATAGATTGTTTTGCGTGCTCTGCCAGCATTCCCAGAGAAGAGAAACAGAAAAGCTGATAGCACAATGCACAGCTCTGCAGACTGGCAAACCACAAGTCTGGCGTAGACAGCAGCACGGTAAGGCACAGCACAGGGGAGTGTGGATCACAGCATCCCACCACAGTCCAGGTGAGAGAAAACTCATCTGACACACAGCCATACATCAACTGGATCATAAAGGTTGACTATCGGTGAGAGTGATTTTCTTTTCATTTTCTATCAATCTGTTTGTGTGTCCCCCTACTTCTGCCGAATCAGAGTCAGACCTGAGTCTAAGAGCCTAACCTGTTCTTTCCAAAATCCCAAGGGTCAGATGCAAACAAACTCTACGACCAGGAGCAGTTCCCTGCCCACAGTGTAAAATCCGGTCTCTGGACTGGACTGGACTGGTTCCAGATGGCATACCTTCAGCATGCATCCCCTGGCGCTGGTTCCGCTGGGCCGCGACTCAGTGGAGGGCATTCCTTCGGTGTCTGCCTCCTGTCGTCAGGTGCATGTGAAATGTAGACTTGCTCGTGGCTCAACCCGACTTTCTTATACTCCCTCTCACTGAGTGAAGAGGCACTGAGCTCACTCCCCCTTCACGCCCATGCTCGTGCGCACTCTTGCGTCTGCATGATATCGCCCTCAGATGGGCAGTATCAGTGAAGCCTGGCACAGGACTGTCCTCAGGACTTGTGAGCATGATAGTCACACAGCTACTCATCAAGCTGTAGTTGTAAAAACTAACATTAGGGATTCACTCAGACTGGAGAATCAACTTTATTTGCTCTGTTTTTGTCTGGGGAAGACAAGACAGGAGATAGCAGATCAGAGGGTCACAAATCACCAAAACTGTTGGAGTTTAATAAAGTCAGTCATAGAGATGTATATAACATGTAGGTGTATGAAGATTATAGCTTTAGGTCACAGACATTCGGTTCTAATAGACTATTAAGAAGGAGCCAGCTGATTACTCTCACTCTCTCAAACACACACCTCTAAAAACAAACAAAAATGAAACCAGGAGATTGGGTGTTGACAACGCAGTAAAAGTTACTTTATTGCAAAGTGTCTGCTACATGTACATAGCGAAAGACAAGATATTTAAATGCTTAGTCCATCACTGTTGTCACCAGAACAACAAGTACTTTTATGATGCAAAGACAGAGACATCCATATACAGACGCTAACTCTTTATCTGCTTCTGTAACGCACAGACGATAGCGCTAATCTTATAGGAAGTAAACACAGCATATCAAAATCAGGTTTGCAATCAGCTTTTCACCATCCTTGTTTTTCAGTAGAACTAATTTAAGTTTCTACTGGACACACTTTGTGGGATAAATGACATACATCCTAAATTACATCACATGAATAAAATGGAGAATGATCATTTGCTTTTTCAATGAATGCATCTCTGATTTGCTTCTTAATCGTGAGTAAATAGTATGCAATCCATCTGCCTCTCTGTGTGTTTTGTTTTATATTCAGTTGGACTGAACGCCTGAAGCTGACAGCTTTTGCGTTCTCCCACAGAGGTGCTCTGATGTACTGGATCTGCTTCGGTCTTCAATCCAGGGATGAACCCTCCTCTCAAGTGCCCTGACATCTCCTCTGCCCCTTGAGCCACCTCACAGCACACTGGATCTCTCTCTGCACACCTTTTGCTGTCAACCAATTTGTTTTACATGTTACAAAATGGTTAAAAACGCCAAGCAAAGACAATGGAAAAACATTTTGGTTAAGGATTTCTCAGTGCTATATAGTGGGTAGTAATAGCTGATTCTCTTACCTTGCCTAGATTCTTGGCTACATTTAAAACAAATACTGCTGGATAAACCCACCTCATTCTCATCCAAGCCCTTTTTTGTCACATAAAAACTGAGTTGAACAGAAGCCTCAGAGGTTCAACAGCAGAGGTTCCTTCTGCTCCCTCTGCTGTTGCTCTCCTGTTTTTACTCCCTTCTCTCAATCCATGCACTTTCTCCATTGCTAAAAGTCACTCCTAAGGCCATGGAAGACATGGTATAACCAGGGTCTCAAGCATCAGTCATGCCCCATCATAGACTTTTCATCAGATGCAGGTCTGACAAGATCATCATTTAGGTATGCCATTTCAGGTCAGCTGGGTCAGAAGGTTTACCTTCATGTATTTCTAGTGAGTACTTAATCAGGGAGTATAGACCGAAGAAAATGGTTTAACACAGAGAATCTGTTAGATTTTATTGACCCAATAAAGGAATTAGTAAATAAATACAATGAAACCCTTTCCTAGGGAACCAATTTAAAATGTGCAGCACATTATTCCACTGAAATTATGAAGGAATCGTTACACTGGTACAATTGGTGAAAATAAAAATCAGAAAAAAATTCCCGTCATTTCATTGATAGAAGGAATTCAGATGGTCTAAAGGTCTATCTTACAGCTGTATAAAAGCTCCTAACTTGTTCTTAATAAAGTAGGTTCATTTGACAACAAAGCCCTTTGAACACACAGCAGTCTCCCAGGTTCAGCATTGTTTTGGAATTTAGTTTCAGAGTATAAAACTTCCTACAGGTCATTGATAACAATCAGAATCTAGTTGTGCCCATCAGCCTCTATAACAGGCCAAAGGGTATGCTTCTTTGTAAACATTAGACCTCTGTACACTTTTCTCTACCAACGGTGATGATGATCAAGGCCATAATTGTATGTCTCAATGCTCTCAAGGTAACCTTTGATGTCACTCTGCAGCGTGTGAGCTCTCGGGTATGTGACACACGCACACAATGAGGCAGATGAAAAAGGAAATGAGGGAGAAACACTTCAAGCACTATGGAGCATTTTGTCACTTTTTGAGGTATGTTTTTATTGGCAACTATGACCACCACTTTGCCATGTCAAAGTTTTTTTTTTTTCTACCGCTAGTTTTTTCACCAACTTTTGGGTCGGCAATGTTATATAATTACACCACCAATCCACACGAAACCTGGTATGGCTGTAGTCCCTCTAGGTGTGCATGTCCCTTCATGCTAGCGTCCCCTGTAATGGGGTAGGCTCAAAGCACTTGGAAAGTTGGACTCTGCATTACTCTAGCTCATTATGATTAATCTGTGGTGTGGCTCCACCTAGTGAATAGCGTTCAAAGCAAAAATCTACCACCTAACTGGCTAATATCAGGTGTTGTGAAAGTTGATGAAACTTCACATGCTGCATCACGACCACATTCTTTGGATGCCACATTCAGTGAAATTTCGTCCATTGGGGGCACTGCAACTGACACATTTTAATATCTCAACAACCGCTTGAGATAAAATTATGAAATTTGGTATGTTTATACGGTACTTGGCTGCAGTTGCTCACGACTCCTAAAGTTCCATTCGGCTTGCTGAACAAAATGCTCACCAACGGCCAATCACAATTG
Organism: Sprattus sprattus; assembly: GCF_963457725.1. Taxonomy (NCBI): domain Eukaryota; kingdom Metazoa; phylum Chordata; class Actinopteri; order Clupeiformes; family Clupeidae; genus Sprattus; species Sprattus sprattus. The sequence continues at coordinate 11,894,022 of NC_137914.1, forward strand.
AGCAGTTTACACATTCTCCTTAAACCAGGGCATATTACGCACCACAATACAGTACATCATGAGGGTATGTGAAGGACAGATACACATACTGGCTGTTCCTGATAGCTGTCCTCCCCAGAGATCTCCGGGGATATTTAAGAAATACTTTTTTAACACAACATACATCAACCAGATCACCAACTCACAGCAAGCTTTTACCAGTGCCAACTGTTTTGTTGTTGGTGTTTGAAAGGTTTTTGTATGCCTTTTTTTTAGTTAGCCTGCTACTTTTAGGCCAAAACTCCTCACTGTTTGAGTCACTCTTGAAGTGAAAAGCAAATGTATCAAATTTATATTGTGGTCCACCTGAAATAAAAGATAATGCTGTTAAAATGAACAGCCTTTAAATATTCATTGGCTATCCTCCACATTTTACCCCACATACCTAAGGAGATTCACATACACTTTGACAATGAGCTATTGGCTATATAACTGTTTTTCAGCTAAGTGCTTCATTCAAACACTGACGATTATTCTCCACAATGGTTGTAAACACAGCTTCAACACTTAAAGCCAGAGGTAATTTTGTCTTTGAGACCTGGCTTGTAATAATGTAACATCATCTAGCCTACTTCAGAGAAGTGCAGTTGAGTTGAGGAACAGTTTATAATTAATTTGCATAGATAATCCAAACAGACATTAATATTGATTTTTCACTGTACATTTTTTTCAGCTAATGGTTTATTCAAGGGGATTTAATGTCATGTGTTGTTAACAAATTTTACTTTCACAGAGAAATAGTATGTTTAGTCTGGTCAGTCCCCAGCATAGTGACCTACTCACTCAGTTATACACAAATTATTCTACACCACCTACTCAAATAGGTCTATCTTAATATTAATTTAACATCACTGTTGTTATTTCATAACCCTGCCACTGCTCAAAGTAACTGCAATAACTGCTCCCTTTGCTGCTGGTGGATGTATGTGACTTGAGTTTATATGTAACTAAAATATACAGTCGTATGAAAAAGTTTGGTTAGGTTTGATGGTTGCCTAGCGTGGACAGACCGCTTCAAGTCATCCCATAGATTTTCAATAATATTCAAGTGTGGGTACTGGGATGGCCATTCCTGAACATACTGGTTCCTCTGCATAAATGCCTTTGTCGATTTGAGCAATGTTTCGGGTTGTTGTCTTGCTGGGACACCTTACTCCGGCGTAACGTAAACTTCTTGAACATTATTTTCAAGAATTTGCTGATATTGAATTGAATCCATGCAACTCTCAACTTTAACAAGATTCCCAGTACCTGCACTAGCCACACAGCCCCATAGCATGATGGTCCCCCCACCAAATTATACTGTGGGATGCAAGTTTTACTTGGAAAGCTGTGTTCTTTTGCCGCCTGCATGCATAACGCCTCTTGTTGTGACCAAATAGCTCAATCGTTGTGTCATCAGTCCACAGCACTTTGTTCCAAAATGAAGCTGGCTTGTTGAAATGTGCTTACCTCAAGCAATGTGTTTGTGGCGTGTGTGCAGAAAAGGCTTCTTCCGCATCACTCTCCCATACAGCTGTTCTTTGTGCAAGGTGCGCTGAATTGTTGAGCGATGCGCAGTGACACCATCTGCAGTGAGATGATCTTGCAGGTCTTTGGAGTTGGTCTGAGGGCTGTCTTTGACCATTCTGACCATCCTTGCCTCTTCGATATTTTTTTTTAGCCTGCCATTTCTGGCCTTCACAAGAACTGTGCCTGTGGCCTTCAATTTCTTGATTACATTCCTCACAGTGGAAACTGACAACTGAAACCTCTGGGATAACCTTTTTGTTTTTTAGCCTTCCCCTAAACCACTATCTTGGTTTTCAGAGCATTTGACAGTTGTTTTGAGGCCCCCATGATGCCACTCTTCAGAGGAGAATCAAAGAGAAGCATGACTTGCAATTGGCTACCTTAAATACCTTTTATAATGATTGGATGCAACTTTTTAAGAAAGTGAAGGCTTAATGAGCTAATCAGACTAATTATGTGTTGCAATTAATCAGTATTGGGTAGTTACAGGTATTCAAATCAACTAAATTATTAGGGTGCCCAAATATTTGCACAACCAATTTTTCCACATTTGATTTAATTTTACACAACTAAATACTGCTCCACTAAATATCTTTGTCTGGAAAACACCCCATTACTCAGTGTTAACTAGAAAAAGGAATAATATACCACTGTGATCGTTTTGGGGGAAGACAGAGTCAATTATCATGCAGACGGGTGCCTAAACTTTTTCATTCGACTGTAGCTTCTCTAACACTTATCTGACATCTTTATTACATTAACAATGTACATGCTTGAAGAAAGTAGTCTATGCATTTATGTTTTGATTGAGCCATCATCTTTACAAAGGTACTACAACTGGTTCTGAGAAAATATTTGCATGATAAGTGTCTATTCAAAAGGCATTTATTTGTCAGATGGAGAGCCATCAAAATTTCGGAGATCAACAAACCCAAAACTATGAACGATCCAAAGAAAACATCTCTGAGATTTAATCCACTTGATCAATCAAGCAAAAAATGTGCTACATGCTTTAAGATATTTTTTTCCGTTCTGTCAAATGACCACTCATTGTACACTTAAAAAAGGGTATATTAATAAATATGAAAGATTTATAAATAACATTCTTTAAGGAGAACAAAAATGGTCCTTTTTTTTTTACAACAGAAACAATACAAAATCGGTATTACCACATCCAAATCTAAAATCAAAGATAGACTAAATCGAGTCTTCAACAGACAATAATTACATGCTCATTTTTCTCCTAATCATCTCAAGCGCAGCCTCTTTCTCCTTAAGAAGTGCTTTCAAACGTTTTATTTTCTCACAACGCTTTATCTCCTCAGGTTCCATAACCTCCATGGAGAATAGTTCTTCATTAAGCACCTTTGTGGTGCTCCTTCTGTCCTCACAGGCACTGTGAGATGGTTCCACTCCAGGTTGTGATGGTTCTTCTCTTCTCTTTAAGACCTTTTCTGGTTGCAAGTCACTCTTTCCTGATGTTGCAGCTTGTGTGCTGATGCTAATATGGCTACTGCATGTTCCAGCAATAGATGACTGTGACTCACCTGGGTTCACCTGTGGTCCGGCTGCTGACTCCTCCTGGGCTAGTCTGTCTGTGTTAGTGGAAGGGAGTCTGACAGCATCATTTGTGGTGTCTGCATCGACCACCTTTGCTTTCAGCACATCAGCTGACACAATGGCTGGCTCTCCAGCAACACTAGCAGAAGGCACAATATTTAGCACAGGGAGAATTGTAGAAGATCCAGCCTTAGCGGGGACAGGATGCATCTGGCTCAGGAGACTATCAAACAGTCCACCATTGAGTGAAACGTGAGGCTGGTCAGTGCCTTGAGACGGGCTGGTGTTCTCAGATGTAGCTCTTGAAGACTCCACCTTCCTTCGTTTGGCATCTTTTGCCAAGTGAATCTGCAAATGTTGAGGATACATTTTGAATAAGTGACACATGTGCTTTTCCACTGATATTTCACTATCTATCTAAGGGTGGAAACACTGAAGTTTGATTGCTTCCTCAAGCGGCCAAAGGCCTCTGAATAAGGTGTGTCAATGAAGCTTTGCTAGTGACACACCTGATTCAAGTGACAATGTAAGTGCTGAACATCCATCTCCATTATTTAAATATATAAATAACACACATTCAAATCCACATCCATTCAATTTGTCATAATGCCAGCATATATCCAACTGGACCTATATAGATATACATTACGATTGTGTTTATCAGAACAATTACCTGTGCTTCTATTAGTTTTTTTGCCTTAACCTCCATCTGAGATCCCTGGATCAGTCTGCGAATTCCATCTAATGTGCGCTTGTTAATAGATCGGGTCTCTGCGGGTGTGTTTGGTTTTACAGGGTGTATCCTTTTAAGACTAATTCTGATTTCTTTTGTGAGTCCAAAGAGTTGCCTCATTTTGCAGTCCCATTCATGTTGGCTCTGTCGGTCCACTTTCTTTATGGAAATGTTGGTAACTGGCACGATCAAACTCTAAAACAAAATGGCACAAAACACGAATAAAACGAATGAATACAAAAGGCGACATTTCAGTTCAATAGGGCTTACTGACACAGTATTCCAAAAGATTCACAATACTACATTTTAAAACCCACAGGTGAAATAGCAGGTTTCATTTCAGCTTTAAGTATGAGAACGCACCTGCACTTCTGAAGTGTCTTGGCTGGTATTTTCTGTGTTCTGCGCAGCATCCTCAATGTCACTGGGTCCCTTTTGAATTACTTCGATTCCCTGATGGCAGTTTGTTTCCATTCCAGCAGGTGCCAATTGTCCATCAAGCCCAGAACCTGCCCTTGCTTCTGGAGCAGTTTTGTTCTGTGCTTGAACATTGACTGTGCTGTCCTCAGTCACAGTGCTCAAACAAGCCTGAAGATGTACTTCATCTTCCAAGCTCTGCCCATTTTGAGGTGCTAATTCTTGCTCGTCAAGACGATGCTCCTCAGTGGTCAAATCAACCCTTGTTTGTATCTTGGAAACAGGCTCAGCATTGATCATGTCCTGACACTTTTCTGTCTGCTTGCCACTGGCACAATTTTCATGTTCACTGCTGACCTGTTTAGTTAGTTCGCTATTATTCTGCACAAGCATAGGTTCATCCGATTGGACCCCACCTGTTTCACTAGATGCATCCTTTGCATTGCTTTTGACATTTGTTTGGGGTGGAATGTAGGACACAAAAATGACGTTGGAGTCATCCTCCTCCTCCGTCGTCACTCCCGCTCTGTCCTTCACACCAGTCCCAGAGGTCCCATACGTCTGGGGATCATCATCACAAAGATCAATTATCTCATCTGAATCATCGCCTATACAAATGGGCTGTGGGCCCTGTTTAGGGACACTTTTATGTGATCCTGAGGAGGAACTGGGAGATTCTGTTGGTTTTCTGGAACTTGAACCCTCCTTGGCTGTAGCGTGACTTTCAGACACACAGAGCCCCGAATCTCTCTTGGTCACAAAATAAACTTTACCATTGCACATGACCAGAGCATTGTCTTTACTTGGGCTGATCATCTTTTGACTCTCTTGAGGAGATGACAGGTTTGATTTGAGCGAGATCTTTTTTTCCATATGTGCCACAGCCTTCAAAATCTCTGAAGTCATGCAAGTTGGGGGTGCCGGTACAAGACATGGTGAACTTGAGTCATCTCCTTGCTGAACCACCCACTTCATGACACTGTCACTGGCTGAAAGCGTTGGACTTTGAATCGGGCCTGACGGAGAGCATGTTGAGCCTTCCTTGTTAGAAACACCTACTGTTGGACTGATGTTTTGTGCAGAGTCTTTAAGCTGGGAAGTGACAATTTTCATTGAATTGACTGGTGAAACATATACAACTGTGGAAGGCTTCTCTGTTGAAGCAGTGTCATATGGCAAGTTCAATATTCGCCTCTTTATGGACTGAGGGAGTGCAGATGCTGGTAGAGTTTGAACTTTAGCATCTGGAGGGATCTGGAGGTAATGCCCACTTGGCAGTCTCGGTGAACTGACCGTCACCGGTAACTGGGTAATATTCTGACATGCTACCGCTGATCCACTGATATTCACAGGCAAAGACACAAGACTTTGAGTGGTTTTGGGCGTGATAATCGGCAAACGCACTTTCCCTACCAACACCTTTGGTGAGTTGACCGGTTGTTGACTCTTAATTAACCTGATATTTGTGTTAGTTGGTCCTTTTAAAATAAATTTTCCATCCACTGTAGGTTCAACAACCGGTATCTTGTGGTGTGAAACAGATGGTGGCATGATGCGGACTGGCTGAGGGATAACAGTTTGAGCTCCTGGACCATCAGTTTTGCCTGAGGTCGTCTGCATAGGAATGAACTGTCCATTGACTTTTTGAACAGGAATCAGTTTCATTACATTTTTTCCATCTGGTCCTACTGCCGGCATAACCTGGTAGAACACACCAGTTCCACTGAGGAAAAACGAAAAGAAAAAAGTTAATACAATAATGTCAAATATCCCAACAAACATCAAAAGACAACAGTTAGGCTACAGCTGTCAGAGAATATCAGAAAATTAATGCTAGTAAATTAAAGTTGGTTGGCTGCTGGTTGTACTGAATATATTAGGACTCATGTACTATATGTTGAGATGGTTTAATAATTTTGTTCATTCAGAAGATGAAAATAATGTTGCTTACACCCCTCAAAGAAAATACAAAGGTAGAGTCCATTTGAAAATGGAGAAACATTAAATTCTCCATAACCTTGCATTACTGAAGCGAAGGGAAGATCTCAGATTACTTGCATCCCCCTTGCTTTCTGACTGAGTGACTATAGCTATTGGGTTCGACACACTAACTGGTATCTTTTGGCAGTACAGCTGGCAATGTTATGCTGTGAAAGCTTTTCTTCCATTTTTGCAGGGTGTTCCAGCCCGGAACACCGAACTACATAGGAAATATCTTGGATGGCTGGTGGGAAAGACACATGTGTTTACCTGTCCTTCACATGACTATCAAAATAAACTTGAGGATGGTACCAAAACTAGTTGCCTATAAAACCATACCTCAAAAAGTGTCAATTTGTTGCAAAGTGTTACTTTAGACTAGAGGGCCATCCTCGATCCTGGCACAAGACTTTTTTTTTTAAGAACTGATATTTGAACTACACTACTGAAAGACTGTGAGGTGAAATTAGCTGACGAAAAGTGTATCGGATTTTACCGAGGACTTCACCATTTAAACATATTTTTACAAATTCGCGACAGAGAACAGGGGAAAGGGCGTAGACATAACATCGAAATAGCAATAAAAAAAAATAAAACTGGAGAGTAGCACATAATAGCTTACTAAAAACTTAGCATGATGTCAGATCGCCAAGTCAGAAGTCTTCATGGCAATCATACTGCAGAATCCTAACTTGGATATAGCAAGTTCAATGTGTCACAAGACCGTTGCAAAAAAACATCCCTTCAGAAAAGCGCCAGCCGCGCGGGATGTTGTTGGTAGCTATAACGTAAGACTTTAGTAATTCCATCACTTGGGATAGTGTTCCCCCTCAGGTAGCCTATGAATGTGTTATTACAAGTCTAAATGCAAATGATGACACACCCGAAATTCCAAACCTATAACGTGAAGACAGAGGCAACGCCGAACACTGCCATGGTGAGAGCCAATTCATCAAAACTCACGTGTTAACCCCATATGGACTGGTCAGCCCATGATACCGTCTCATTGTCTCGCGAATGACTTTGTGTGGACACGACATACTTAGCGTTAGCTATTGAGTTTGCCAATTTTGTTCATCGTTTGTGAATTTTCAAATAGACAGCCTTAATCGATGCATTAATAAGAGAAAACTTACTGCCCACTACCGTTCATTTCTCATACAGTATTTTAATATTTACCGATATTTAAACATCCTAACTGGGACGTACCACCTCGACAAACTTAAATAAAATTGGCTATCAACAAAGACTGACCGACCAACGCCATCTTCACAATGTTTGAACAATCCATTAACATTAGAGGATGGATCCTTGGTATGTTATTCGAAAGATTGACTCGAAAATGAATGTGTATAAACATTACACTTTACTCACCCCTCCATTCCCAATGTAGACGTTTAGTCTTCTTTACATATGCTGAAGTCAAGACAAACAGACATAATAGGTAGAGTTGGCTTTTTTCCCCCACCTGGATGTAGATACAAATCTACTGCTATCGTTTCCGGGTTGACTAGATTTCCATTTCCGGTTTGTACTCGCCTTTCATGGCGGAAAGAGAAATGGACAGAAATATAATCTGAACTGTAACCTTATGACTCAAGTATAACCTTGCAAAAGTCCAAAGAGTCTGATGTTGTCAAAACACCATCAGTGGGATGGTTAACTGACCTTTACTGACTGTCAACTCTAATAGTTAAGTAGGCTAAGTGTGGTGTAGCCTAACATGACTGCCATATCCTTGTCATATGTTGTCTGTCTCTTGGACTAATCTTGAAAAGTGTGTCGAAATACTTAGAAATCGAATTTAGTTGCAGCATATGGCATCCAAATACCTGCCATTTTGTTTTACCTAAGCAGCAATGGCAATGAAAAACTGATGTCCATGCATCCGTTGCGTCTAGGTGTGAATGGGTCTAGTGACAAAAGCCTACAGCTAGCTAGCAATCCCTGTGAACCTTTAATGTAAGCCTATCAGTATGTTTATCTTAACATATGTATTTTATAACCAGAACAGAAGACCCCCTTTGAGAGAGCGAGCGAGTGGTAGAAGGAAGACTGAACTGGCAGGTTGTTGGCAACCAGACCTTTTTGAGACTCATGGCAAATTGGTAGATGTTTAACTAATCCTCTCCAATGACCTTGTTGTAAGCTGTAGTTACAAGATTCCAGCAACATCCATCTAAGAGAGGCTATAGTGGTCATGATATCTCTTGTTTTTTCGTAATAGTAACAACTGTAAAACTTTGGTTTGAATAGTGTATATAGGTAAAGATCTATTAACAGCATGGAACACACTGGGGATCAGCAAATCACTGTTTGTGAAATGTGGTGGAGTTGTATTCAGTTTCTTAGCTGTGGTCAGTAGAACGTTTTTGAGAATGTCTGCCTTGTTCACAGCCCTGAAATCAGCTACAGCTACTGGTCCCTTGCCTTATTTTAAGTACTAGGAAGGCGATATCCAGTCAAATACACAGGCTGATTATGCAACCATCTACAAACTTTATTTGAAAGTATTTGGCAGATACTTTTGTTCAAAGTGACTTATAAAACACTTTAAAAAATCAAATAAAAATTTGAATATTAAGTATTATGCATAATGCAGCAAATTATTATAATATTATTAAAAGTGTAAGTATCAAAGGAGAATTACTCCTCATGTCCGTTCTGTGAGTGAGGTCAAAATCTCTTGTTCTCTTGTCTCAAAATCTCTTGTGTCCGTACAGTCCTGGTTCTGTTAATGGAAAATAAACATAGTGGCTTGGGCCAAGCCATAAACAATTCCAGTCAATCAACGTGTTGCTTCAACAGCATGGAAGTTACGGGTGTAGGTTGATTGGCTATTGAGTCCAAATATCAACAACCTTTCAATATAATTAGAGATCCTAGTAAGGGGTCTAAGTACTGATCCCTGAGGTACACCACTGGAGAGGTGGTGAGATTTAGACAGTGTCTGTATAGATACAGTCTCAATAACTGTTAAAATCAAAAAATTACTGTTTCTACAGTGATTAGTTCTTCTGGGCCTTACATGAAGAATAGAAAAGTAACCTAATGACTAGAAACAGTCATTTCCTAAAGTTTCTTTGCAGCTATTGTATAGCCATGTTGTAGTTGCCGGTTATAGTGTTCTAACTCAATACTAGACTGATTTTGATTGTTTTTGTCCCTAGTTAAACATTGGACTGAAAAACCTAGAAAAATAGGTTATTTTGGGCTGTGAAAGAGGACATTTAATTTCTCCATGCACGGAAAGTGTCATATGCACAAAGTTACCAATTTTAGGCAGGTTATGTTTACATCACAGATAAAATGACAATTATGGTGGTGCTCAAATAGTTACCAGCAAGTTACGGATGTCCACATAAAACCCACAATATTGCATTAGCTAATCAGGTTTACATCACTTCAACTATGTTCTAACCATATACAGTATAGCAAGACACAGTCTTCCCATTTATTTGGTAAAAAGTCAAAATATGAGAACATAGCCTAAACCAAATATCTTAGAGCCCCGTTACACGAGAATTGTTTTTTTTTTTTTTTTTACTACAGAGCCCCCTTTAAAGTTACACAGTGTAGCTCACTTTTACACCGTTATCATGAATACAAATCCCTAATGGAGAGTGTACACGTGTATTTGTTGACAAGCCGAAGGATATGTGTCACGTCAGCGCAAACCCCTGCTCCTGCCATGCTCCAGGTGATCACGAAGCTGGACCTGGGCAGCGCATACAACCTGGTTCAGATACGTGAGGGGGACTATGGAAGACCGCCTTCATCATGCACGAGGTGTTACGGGAGTATCTGAACAAATTTGTGTTTGTTTACATAGAGACCGAACACTCCCATCATGTGTCCCTCGTTCTGCGCAAGCTTCATGAGCACCAACTCTACCGAAACACAGAGAAATGTTTCTTCCACATAGACAACATCCAGTTCCTGGGGTGTTACATCTCAGCCTCATAGCCATCTCAGGAATTAGTATGGACGAGGGGAAGGTGGCGGCAGAGAAAACCTAAGTCGTAACAGTAAAAGAGTTCGCAAACCTTTATAGGAGATTCATCCGGGGGTATAACCTTATCAAGGCACCCCTCACCCCCCTCCTCAGAGATAAGCCGATGTCCCTCCAGTGGAACCCGAGGTGTCCACAGCCTTCGCCCTGTTGAAGGAAGTCTTCGTGACCGCACGCGTCCTCACACTCCCAGTTTCCAGATTTCCTCATAGAATTGGATGCTTCTCGGAATGGGGTGGGTGCTGAACTCTCTCAAAGATCTGGAAAACCTCCACGTCTTACGACATTGGCAATCGGGAGCTCTTTGCGATAAAGCTATGGATGGCACCACTGGCTTGAGGGGAGCACCATCCGTTTACCGTCCTCGCTGTCCAAAAAATATCTGGAATACCTACGTGAGGCACGCAGATTAAACCCCCGACAAGGCAGGTGGGCCCTCTTCTTCACGCAATTTCATTTTACGATTACCTATTGTTCAGAGCCCAAGAACATTCAGGCTTATGCTCTCTTCCGGATCCATGAAGAGACAGAGGTTCCATGGCAATGTTCCGAAAGCCCATTATTCAGACAGCCCGCTGTTCCAAAATTGTGAGCAAAGCAACGTATACCACTATAGCCCACATGCACATCCCAATTCATTGATTACACAATCATAAACATATAAATGCATTTATTTCGCGATGATAAAAATAATAATTGTATGATAGCTGCTTTTTCAGTGCTTGACAAGTTCTGCGGAATGTCCTGCGACAATCTGCCAGTGATTTCCTTTGCACGAGTGGTATAAACCAGAGTACGCAAAGTTAACAAAATATTGCCTAGGAAAAGTGATATGCGTGATAGCCCGGTGGGCCCTGGACAGGTTACCCAAGCCTATGCCGAAGATCCTGCTCTGCCAGGCACCCCAGCCGGTAAGGTTTACTTCCCAGCCGTTCTCAGTGCTCAGGTGATGGAATTCACACACACCTTACAGTTACTGGTGGCCAGTCATGGCACCTGCAGTCAGAAGGTTCGTTGTTGGCTGTGCAGCATGTGCCATGTCCAAGACCCCTCATCATCTGCAAAAACAACCGCTGCCAATTGATAGTTTTCACGTGACGTCAGAATGACCAGCTGGCGGGCAAAAAAGACATTCCACAGCTGTCTAACACTGGAGTTTATACAGGAACCGACCACCTTTCATTCAAGATAATTAAATACCTCCGCTTTAACATTGATTTACTTAGGTAGTAAAATGCTAGACAGTTGTTGCTCGGTTGGCTGTTTAAATCGGCGTGGAGACAAGCCCAGATTTAGTTTTTATCGCATTTTAAACCCGCCCACGTTGCTGCCAGCTGATTGTACGTAGACATCTTCTGTGTCAACTTTTCTCGGACACACAGTAAAGAAGCCTTACTTTTGGAGTTGGCAATAAAAGCAGTCACCCTGTTCTGGTCGCCTCATGTATCAGAATAACTACCTAAAACGGGAATAGATCGAGTAACAAGCTCAAGAAACAAAGCATCAACACGGTTCAAAATGGATTACCCAGCTGCTGTTCTACCTAAGTACCTAAGCAAGCAAGTAGTCTAGGCTAGTGTATTTTATCATTTAACTGTTAATACTACAATGCCAGTAGAAAATATATGGGAAGATAAGTTGTCATTCGCCAGACCAGGTGTTCGTACTTTTTTAAACCAGGAAATTGTGTCAAATGATAAAGAACAGCTTTGGGTACCCTAACGGCTGCTAGCTAACAGCATTTTCTATTAGCTAGATGTAAATATCTCGGCACTGGAGCTCGGGCAGGGACTTCGTCGAGGTTAAAGAAATAGAAATGTCAGGGCGGTTGCAGTAAATGTATCACAAGTTCCTAAAATTGTATTTTTTTCTAAATATTTCTGTCTGGCTATAGTGCATGTTCTGTGGTTGATGGCGATTGTAGTTGAGTAGGCGGCACTGCTCGAAGTTGTCCACTGTTTGTCGCCATTTTCGCTGTTATGCTGTTCTTTTTGCCCGCCAGCTAACTGTTGAAGTCACGTGACTGAAAACTATCAATTCCCCATGGCCATGGTCACCCTCATAGTGGTTGATCGCTTCTCAAGGTTGTGTAAACTCCTCCCACAGAAGCGCATACCCATGGTGGCAACCAGAGCAACAGTTTATTTAACCATGTCTACCGCCACTTCGGTCTACAGGAGGACATGGTCTCTGACCGCTGTCCACAGTTCATCTCTAAGTTCTAGAATGCATTCTTCTCCTGCCTAGGTGTGTCTGTGAGCCTGTCCTCTGGTTACCATCCACTAGGGTGACCAGATTTGAGTTTGTGAAAAAGAGGACACTTCAGCGGTGACGGGGGGGCGCGTAGCAGAGGGCCGGCAAACCCTTGAACAGTACATTATTGACGATACAGTAATGCCTCTTGTACCTTATTGCTTTTATAATACGGTTGCCAGCAATATTATAAATAGTAAGCTCCCTTTCAGCACAAAATAGTTGTAGCATTTCAGTAGCCCAGAGAAAATAGTCCCTGTATGTGTGGTTGTTGCTATGCAACAGACAAACAGCATTGGGAACAGTATGTTTGTGAGCCTAGCACCAAAAGTTTGTTCATGATTATCTAGGAGATCGACATTAATTTGTGCGTCGTCTAAAAAAATCCCAGGTGTCCTTTCTAGGTCTCATACCATCTCATTCATTCACATTGCTCATTTAAAAAAAGTTGCCATTAAAATAACAAAAATGACAATGGGACACTTTCAATAAAATGATATTTAATTTAAACCTTAGGCCTAAACATTCTAAATCAATCATTAATGATTCGTAGGCACTGGGCATAACAACGTTATTGTAACGGTGTCAATTATCGGACGGCCTGTGTTATCGGCAAACGTTTGCTTTGTCATGTTTTAATTAAACTGAAGTTAAAGATTGTTAATCCATTATTAATCATTTTGATTGTTTAAAGGTGCATTAAGGATTAATAGCTATTCGCTAAAGGTATGCTAGCAGCTAAACGAAATCTCTTGAAATGTGCTGACTTTGACATTATGACAAACTAATTACTCAACGACTGTCCTTACACAGTCAAACATCAATCATGTGCAACACAAGACTAAGCAAGACGGCAAATAAGCTACTTACTAGATCGGCAGAAGGTAATCAAAGTCAGGTCGGCGGGCATCGGCAGGCAAAACTACAGAAGGCAGTTATATGCCTATCGACCCTGCTATGCCATTGGCACGGACGCAATTCTCCATATTAAAAGTCATTGTAGCGCCCCAATTTTTTTTAAGCTGTTATTTTAAGGTTAAACTGCTTATCCTAACCCTAATCCTGAAGCATAATTGTTGCATATTGTGCCTTTAAAGGAATAGCCAATGTTTGACACTGTCCAATTACTGACATAGCTACGCTAGGTTAATAAAACCTTAATAAACGTAACCTAAATCGCCTATGCTGTTTAAACAGTTGCGCAAAATCTACCGTTATTTTATTTTGTGCACTGATATGGAGCACTCAGGTAAATGTAGACAGGTGTAAAGTACATTATGGCTCAATACAGTACACCCCGTGACTCACTCTCAACCAATCAGAATGCTTTATTTAATCTACCCATATCATTATTAGATTTATAGCACAGTCAATTATGAAATCTAATTTGTCTGTCACTGTCATTTATGTTTGTAATCGCACACTAGTGGAGCTTACCACTGTAAGATTACTTGATGCTAAAAAAAACAGGACTAAGAAATGATCTATGGATAATCTTTAGATTGAGCTATTGTAACGCCATGAGAAGTCACCAGGGCAGGTTAGTGTGGGGCAGTGCGATATAACTGAAAAAACAGTCAAAAATAGAAGGTTCAATTGAAGGTTTAGATGTATTATTCCATAACCAGGCACCTCAGGTAATTCGTTCACAAAAAACCTAAATCCAACAACAAATGTAAAACGTCCCAGAGGAGAAAGTGGTTCTTTAAACTCAACAGTTGTCCAAAACAACTCACCATAGAATGTCCATGTGCTCTCTGTCCCTCTGCCCTTCTCCTTCCCTCCGTGTAGGACTGAAGTCCTGCTTTAATTAGGTGGCTTTGTCATGAGTTGGGACCTTTTAGCCTCTAGAGGCCGCCAAAAAGACTTCTTGCCTGGTGTGTCTGCATGTGCCTTTGTTTACTTCCTGCCTTTGCTTTCTGTTACACCTGCTTGTTAGTGGGTCACATGACCAATTCATTTAGGTATTTATACCTGTTTGTTTTTGGTGCTCATTGCTGTTTCTTTGGTTTTTAACTCTGGTAGCAGAGGTCCTTGTCTCGAGTTCCTAGCCTCTTAGTTAATTTAGTTGTTTTTGCCTGCCTTGTTTTTGATTCCAAACCTCTGAGCTTAGACTCTTTTGGACTATTATTTTTTTTCCATTGTCTTCGTTGCTTTTGGATTTTTTCTTTTTTCTTTTTTGTAAAGCTTTTTTTTACAACAAAGAAATTTAGAACATCCACTGTATTTTTATCCACCTACTAATTTTTCTAAAGAAGTACAAGGAAAAGCAGACATTAGGATGACAATTTAGAAGGCAAAAAACATTGGCTCTTTGGTGTGTAGGCTGGAACATGCAAAGGCACAAAGGCATGTGGCTTTGGGCAAAACATTCTATTGTTGCTGAGGAGGAGGACTTGCGCCATGTCTTCATCTGACATTCTGCAAGGCGAAGTAAGTACATTTCTTCTGTAACTGAACAGCGGTTCAACTGGGGCACTGGAAAGTAGAGTAGTGTTATACTTTATGAACAGCTGCTTAACCAAGGGAATCCATGGTCTTCACTGTATCATTGAGGAACCGTCAAGCCTCTTCCTCCGCTGTGCCTTTATCAGCCCTGTTAATCTTCCCAAACACAAAGAACTTCTCATCTGATCCATCAGTCTCTGAGATGGTGTTCATTTTAGCTGCAGGTAGCTACAGGAGGTCCTCTGGATAGGTGCTGCTTACTGAATCACTATTTTGCTCTTTTTTCTCCTGAGGGAGCCAACACGAGAAATCTGTCAAGGTTGTTGCCAACTCAGGCTGGGGGTATCGGGAGCTGCGACCTCCGGGTTGGCGATCTCCGGAACCATGGGAGCAGGGAGGGACCAGACATCAATGAGGACGGCAGTCCTCTGTGGAGAAGGGGTACGCTGGAACTGGAGCCCGGCGAGGTACAGGCACTGGCACAGGGGTACACCGTGGTGCTGGAACTGGAGCCCGGCGAGGTACCAGCACTGGTGTGGGAGGTTGAGGAGGTGCTGTGGAGCAACAGGCTGCAGCGGGAACAACGGAGGCAGCGGTTGTTGTCGAGTGAGCAGGCGTAGAGGCCTCAGAGCAGCCCTAATTTGCTCCAGTCCTGACTTCCTCTGAAGGTAACGGGCAATGTTCTCCCGCTGGCGAGCGGGATCCTGCTGCTGGAGGATATCTTCCCGCTCCTGCTCCAAAACTTTCTCGCCATGAGGCAGTTTCCCCAGCAGCGTCTCCCTCATCTGCTCCAACCATCGCTGTTGGACAACACCTGCTGGGTCCATGATGATCGGGTCGTTCTGTCAGGGTTTCCTCGGGGATTGAACCCGAGTTGCTGGATTCGGGAACCAGCGCTTAACCAGCGCTTAACCCAGTGGGCTAGAGAGAGGACCCAATGGCAGGATGTTGTTGAGAGTTGGTATTTATTCCACACAGAAGTTCCAAAAAACACAAAAGATACTTTAAATGGCAAAAATCCCAAAACACAGGAGATGGAGGTAAAAGGCTAAAGACTACAAACTTAGGAAACTACAAAAGGTAGCTCCCGCTCTAAAGGCGGAAAAGACTGAAAGCAAAAACATGGATGGCTACTTGAAGAAGCACTCTCCCAAAAGCGGCTTGAGAACTGCAGCGCGACACCAACCAGAGACTAGCTATAGCTAGAGGCACCTGAGTGCAAAAGAGGGCTGCGTGTCCTGTGCACAGACTTACAAAGACAAAGACGATGTGCTTGAGAGCACTGACTAACACCATGAGACAAAAACAATCTACACAGTGGCACAGAGACAAACTAACGGGAAACAGGTGAGGGCACATAACATGAAAAAGGTGAGTGAACAAAGAAAACAAAGACACATGTCAACACAGAAAACACTAAGTCCTTTTGGCCACCAGATGCCTCCAAATCGTGGCACTGGCTGCCACGATCGTGACAGTCGGATAGTAGCTAAATTTGGAAGACACACGCAAGCATGCAAGAGGGGTTCGCAAAGACGCAAGGGGCTCTTGCGTGTCTGCAAAAAAGTCTGACCATAAATTAAGCTTAAAGCACATGAACAACCAAAATTAACACAAAACACATGGTAATCACAAACCAGGTATAGAGTCCTTTGGCGGCCTCTAGAGGACAACAAATGTCCCAACTCGTGACACTTCTCATCCACCTGCCAGCTAAAATTAGCTGCCTAATAACTGGTTGTGGAGATGGGACATGACGGTGATGTCAGAAATAATGCTTCAGTTAATGAGTAAAGTGAATTGGGCTTTTGTATAGCCACCCCAGAAATTGGTATACATTCCATATTCCAGTCAAGTATAAAAGAATCAAGAGCTTTCATCAACTTCTTTATCCTCACCTCAGTCCTTCAGGTCTTGTTAGGGAATTAGTCTGACAACAGGCCTGCTGTAGTTTTTTTCTCCTACTTTAACATCTACTAACCATATGTATATATCCCTAACCATTCCAGAGATGATCTTTGTCACACATCCTACTGGCCAAAAGGTTGCGAGGAAGTTGGGGATCTACAACCAGGATGATCTGGCCAACCATATTGCTGCTGTCTCTCCTCCATCTTCCTCGTTGTTGCAAACTAGGTAAGCAATCTCTGATGAATCGTGACCAGAAGTGGTCCGCTAGGAATTGGCTATGGTGCCGCATACACTTACCAACAAAATGGGTGGATGCAAAGGTGGCTTGAGGGAGTGAGGCATCACACCGGCCCATGAGGAGCATATTAGGGGTGACTGGGTCAGGATCCTCCGGGTCAGCAGAGATATTCCCCAGAGGTTTCAAGTTCAGCATGCCTTCCACCTCTATCATTACAGTATGGAGAACGGTCTCTGTAATGGATTGGTTGCCAAGGACCACCCTAAGGGAGACCTTGATAGATTTGATTTCCTTCTCCCACACCACATAAGGTGCATGAGGGGGATTCCCTTGACTGACTCTAACATCCCAATGAGAGAATGAACAGAGAGGGCACATAAAAAAGGCAGCTTTATCTCCTATTTTGATAGGTTGGGCACTAAGAATACTGTTGGTCTCACTCTGGACTAGCTGGTGGGTTTGTCCATACCTGGTTCTTAAGGTAGCCAGGGCAAATGTGAAGGGTTTTTAACATACACACACAATTTAGCTAATCTGTTAACACTGGGAAGCTTCAGATGGTCAAGAAGAGGTCGCTCTCTTTGCCACTGTCGAAGTATTGCAACATTGGTTTGGGAATTCTATATCAGTCTCCCAATGTCTTTTTTGAGATAATTGCGGACTGAAAAATTGCAATGAAAGTTGATGGGTTTTTTAGGTGTTTGTTGCGATGAAATTGCGGGAGCAAGTAAAAGTTGCTATAAAGTTGCGAATTTTCCTCCTTGTAATTATAATTGAGTATTTTCTTGAAGAATAAGTAATTAATTAACAAACATTTATTAAAGAACAAAACCACTGAGAAATTGTCACATCTGCGCTGAACTCCACTCCAGCCACGCCCCCCTGTTTAACGGTTAATGCTCACAATTCCACTACAGCCTGTCACATTCACTCTCCCAGCTGCACTTCATTCATCTTCCCAATTGCCTGCACCTGCATCATTCACATTTTGTATCGTCTTTAGTCTTATAGTTAAATCATAAAAGTATACTTCTGAGCTTGTTAGTTTTGTTTAAACCCTATACTATTGATAGTTTCATCCTGTTTGTGTTTTCCAGGGTTAGACACTAACCCACTATCTGCACTGAAACAATAGGGGTACAGCTTAGCCTACAAACCCCTCCAAAGGCCTCCCTCTGTGTGTTCTGGAGCACCAAGCTTTTGTACAGTTAACACATTTACAGTTCAGTGAGAACACAGTACAGTTCCGTGAGAAACTCGACCACATCCTTGGGCCACAGGAAGTTGTGTGCCAGGTGCTCGTATTTGTCTGTGCCTCCCAGACAGAGCAAGGCACCACGTAAAAACAGAGTTCACATGAAGAGACTGTACTCTAAGAAGATTATACTGACAGTGACACCTTGGCCATCATAGATTTTGTGGGTCTATCACTTTCAGGTTTTTTTTTCTGAATGCCCTGTAAAGCTGCTTATGGACTATCACTGAGAGATAACTACAGAAGCACAGTATGTGTTCTTACTGAATATAATGATGACATTTTGCAAATCATACAAATTTTCTCTGTATCATTGTGTACCTTGGTTTTGATCTTATTAGCATTTTTGAGTCGAGTAATTATTTCTGTTTAACTTCTGAGCCTTATCCCATTTAGTTAGTTTGTCCTACTTTTGTGTTCTCCATTCCCCTTTCCCTGGCTAAATCCTAATGAAAGAACTCGTTAATCCAAACGTCCATCTTAGTCCTGAAGTCCCGTGACAGAAATGGTCCTCTAAATAACCTTACCAACATGCCAAACAACAGATTACCAGGACTACAAAAATGTTACAAAATAGACTTTACTTATCCACAACGAAGTTCACCTGTTTGTATTACAAAAGGACCATCTGTAAAACTGAATTTAATGTCTCAGCTTTAACATATGATGGGGCTTATCTCTTATGTTCGACCACCATGTTGCATTCGGTGCAAAATTGTTTCCCAACGCTTTTGTGTTATTTTGGTGAGCACATGCAATTGGACTCACACATGTTTGCTGCAGCAGTACAAGTTCGAACATAATACGGAAGAAAAGCAGAAGGAAGGGAGTTGTGGGAGACGACGATGATTGTTCAAATTTGCGGGAAAGTTGCGGTGATTGAAATTGCAACGCCGCACTGTTGTGATCGCAACATTGCAAAGTCCCCAGAGAATAAGTCCCCATACCTGAACAGTTCCACCTGGATGAGGGTCATCTCCTGACAGTCCCGGATGGCTGGCTTCAAATCCATTACCTGCCATTGTTACTTTTCTGCGGCTCGAAGGACCATTGTATGAGTTTGCATGAGATGCTTTGAAAAGGGACAGATGAGCAGGTAACCCACGGTCAGATGGTTGAGGACGCAGGCACAATCGTTTTAGTCTTAAACGTTAGTGTATGTTTTATTGACGTCTTCAATTAATTGTTGTAGGTAAAGTGGTAGGTACCTGTGTGGTTTACCTGACGCACACAGGGAATCACAGCACATTTCAAGGCTAAAACAAATTAAATTAGTTTACAAGCCAAACAATTAAATTGTTGATTAAAATTAGATATTTTTTTAGATTAGATTTTAAGAATAATTGTAATCATTTATTTGCAATTAGTTTGATATATGAACAACTGCACTGTCTTCATAAAAGAATAAAACATTTTAAATATTTTGAATTTAAAATATAATATTGTTTTTACCACCATGAAGTAAAAATTGAAGGCAGATAGCAGTACATATTTCTATATGAATGTGATTCCTTAGTCTGCTTTCTTTGTAGAGCATGCACAACAGGCATTGTTTTATGTGTGTCAGAGTTACATTGTTGATTCTTTAACTGCTTTAGATATTGTGATTATTAATTATCTTTGATGATTTGGCGTTTATACTTAGTTTTGTTCAGTTAATCAGTTAATATCCCCAGTGTTTAATGAAATGTACTGCAATGTTTCAACACTGTGAGGGCCATACCTATGATGCATTCAAGATGTCCTCCGCAGATAGAGTTGGCAGAAGGTATGATAATGTTTAGATAGCCTGTTTTGGTCACATGGTTCTCTCTGGCCACATGAGAGAATTAGGAGTTTCTCCTATTCCTCTTCAGCCCACTAGGGGATATATCAAGCATATAAATGTAAATCACAGCAAAATGTCTGCTAATAAGAATCTGCCATAACTGCACAGGAATAGATAGAGAATAGTCTCATTTATTCTCGGCTGTTATTATTAGAGATTCTGCTAAGAAGTTGAAAGAGTAGATGAATACAGTGTTTAACTGTCCATGTGTAGACAGAGCATCCCTCTGCTCTGACGCAGGGGAAGAGGAAGGGAGAGGGAGAGAGGGAGGAGGAGGAGGGGCGGTGGCAGTGTCTCCTTTGTGTGTGTGTGAGTGTGTCTCTGTGTCTGCGTGCGCATGGCCGCATGCGCATGTGTGTGGCCGTGTATTTGTATGCATGCAATCCAGGGAGGAGCCAACACACAGCATTAGAGAAAGGAGGATGGCGGAGCTGAAATCTCGCAGCCGGGAGAGCTTGAACAAGGTGACGGAGTTAAAGATGGAGGGTAGGTGCCGTCTGAATCCCTCTTTCACTAACAGGTGCACCTCCACTGAGTGTGCCTCTAGTGTACCAGTGGCCGCTCAGGGGGGGCTGGGTGGCATTGAGCACATGCTCGTTTGGCACACGGAGGAAAGGAATTAGGCTCTGTGAGGCTCTATTCAGGTGGCTTGGTTTGAAGTTGTAACAGCGTTGCTTGAGCACATGCTGAGAGGTGCTGTAGACTAAAAATGCATCAAATGCACTGAAGCCTCAAAATATCCTGGTAATTTTATTTCTATTTATGTCAAATATGTTAAGAAATGTTAGAATACAAACAGCAAAGGTAACCCCATATATTATAAGCACATGTCTAGTGAGCTGATCAGGTTCTCATATACAGTCATAGGATGATATTCTTTGTGAAAAAATGTTTAATAAATAAGTATGTGTAAATCACTGAGTAAACAATATTTATGAGTTAATTTACAGGGCCAGAAAGTGGATTTGTAGAAAGTAGGCATTTATTTAACTCGAAACTGCCAGCATAGGACTAAGCAGAGAAACAGAATGATATTAGGATCCAATCACAATGGGAAAATAATTAATTTGTGAAGATCCGTATTTGGATAAAAAATCACAATGTTTGATCACTGAAATATGTTGACTACAGGTGTTTATTTACCAGCTGTATATGTGATTATGTATTTCGAAATCACCTAAACATATAACATATTTTATAAACAGAGGGCTGAACAGTGTTGCTAAGCACTGTTCTTTACAATTTTGCTCACAGCAGTACCATGACATATGCAATATGGTTTGTAGTTAGAAATTCAGTGTATAGATGTTACTGATAATACAGTTTCATTGTAAAAGTAAAATGAAAAGCCTTTTCTATTTCAATATTCTCATATATAAAAAGCAATTTAAAAGACAGACACACAGAATCTACATCTTTTTAGTGCATCTACACTACATCATTGTTGTTCATCTAGAAGCATTTCTCTATTTAAAACATCACAAATACATAGTGCACATTAAAGCTAGAAATAGGGTATATTTAGTTTGTTCATATGCTGTGTAGTATGGATGTCTCTGTTCATTTACCCATTTAGCAAAAACACTAACTTAACTGTCCATTATGAAAAATGACAGATGTTACATCATACCAATTACTCATAACCTCACTTTTTTTCTGGGTCCCAAAGGCCCGGCAGATGAGGGCAGTGAGATGGAGAAGGAGCCCATGCAAGTGTCTCCCAAAGAAGACGCCCCCAAAGAAGACGCGCCCAAAGAAGACGCGCCCGAAGAAGACGCCCCCAAAAACAAGATTGAGCTGAAGAGGAGCATCACGCTGTTCAACGGCGTGGGCATGATCATTGGGACCATCATCGGCTCGGGCATCTTTGTGTCGCCCACAGGTGTGGTGAAGGAGGTGGGCTCCCCTGGCTTGTCGCTGATTGTGTGGACAGTGTGCGGTGTGGTCTCCACCATGGGAGCGCTGTGCTACGCCGAGCTGGGCACCACCATCACCAAGTCGGGAGGAGACTACACCTACATCCTGGTGGTTTACGGCGAGTTGGCAGCTTTCCTGAAGCTGTGGATAGAGATGCTAATCATACGCCCGTCCTCGCAGTATGTGGTCTCCCTGGTTTTTGCCACATACCTGCTCAAGCCACTCTTCCCAGACTGCCCTGTTCCAGAGGCTCCAGCCAAGCTCATTGCCTGCCTCTGTCTAAGTGAGTGTCCTCAGTTTTGTTAAGTTCCCAAAGGCGCACACACAAACACACAATGGAAAAGAGTGAGGACTTTTGCAACATGACTGAAAAATGTTGTGATTTTCCTTTGGGTTATTACCAAACTGACTGCAATCGGCTTCAGAAAGAATTATAAATACCATAAAACACCTGTTTAAGTGAAGATAAGATGTTCAAAACTGTTCTGCCTGCAGGTTCAATTAGATAACTGTCAGTTGCTGACATTAAACATGATTAAATATGTTTCATTTGGAAATGCCAACTTTACCAGTCCCTCCCATTTTAAATGCACAATACTTCAGATATTTATTTATGTGACTCAGCCTTAGATGGGTCCTTCCATCTCTAAACCTCTGAAGTCGGTGAAATGCTTTAAACCCATTTGGATTCTTAACTGACGTCTGACCTCTTCTCCTCTGCAGCTTCACTGACCTTTGTGAATTGCATCAGTGTCAGAGCCGCGACCAAAGTCCAGGATGTCTTCACAGCATCTAAGCTCCTTGCGCTTTTAATCATCATTTTATTTGGCTTTATTCAGATTTTTACAGGTATTTTCCCTCAAATGAATCTATTTGACCTAATCTGTTTTATATTAACTAGATGTATTAAATTGTCATTAGTTTCTTGGCAATGTGGGTGATTGGTGATGAGACCTCAGATCTGCTCTGTGTAAACAAAGAGATTCCCTTGCTCTAACCCCAGCCAGATAGTTGTCATAGAAACTCAGAACACCGGAAATGAGTTTCTCTCCAATAACACAACAGTGTAATGAATTCCCAGAGAGAGACGCTCAGAGATGATGGTGTCTGATGATGCCTCACAGCCAGTCTGAAAGATTAAATGCGAAATGCTCTGACTTTTTGTCAAAACAGGTGATGTCGATTACCTGTCTCCAAACGTGGCATTTGAGGGCAGCAAAATGGGAGTGGATAACATAGTGCTGGCCCTGTACAGCGGATTGTTTGCCTATGGTGGATGGTAAAGAGGGGGAGTGGATTGGGGAGAGGGGGAGTGGATTGGGGTTTTATTGGCAGGCAGCACATTTGGGGGCATTAGGACAATCTACAATATTTTTGCATAACCATTCTGTTATGAGTGATTTTGTGTAATAGTTATGTAAGATCACATGGCAATATGGTCACAGGAAATGCCTGTGCAAGTGGATTGTAATTGTTTATGTTTTGAATTTATGTAGGAATTATCTGAACTATGTCACTGAGGAAATGATCAATCCAGAGAGGTAAATATCTTAAATTAACATAGACACACTGAGAATTGCGAATTAACATGAATCAAGATCTTACTATTATTCAGTGTAGGTCTGTCTACCTCTTCCTCTCCCTCTTCCTCTTAACACTCTGTTAACACTCTTGTCCACAGGAACCTACCTTTGTCAATAATCATCAGCATGCCCATAGTTACTGTGGTGTATGTGCTGACGAACATGGCATATCTCGCCACCATCCCCACACAGGTCATGGTGGAGTCTGAAGCTGTCGCTGTGGTGAGTTTGACTCATTGGATCAGTCATTCTGATTTGGGCAAAACTCATATGCCTCTTTGGACTGCTCAACGTGTATTCATGCTCGTGAACCTATAGCCCATGTTTGTATAGCAACTGAATTCTGAAGAATTTAATTCTCTTTTCAACATTTTACAGTCTTTTGGAGAGTACCATCTGGGTGTGATGTCTTGGATCATTCCAGTCTTTGTTGGGCTGTCCTGTTTTGGTGCAGTCAATGGCAGTTTGTTCACCTCAGCCAGGTAAGCCCACTCACTCAGAGGGATATGTCCTGCACAGTATTTACTCTTACTTTAACTGAAAATGTAAGAATACAAACTTGGCCACAATTATCCAAACCAACTGTGGTATTTTGCTAACAATAAAAGATGAGACCCATGTCCAGTTTGGGTACTCAGAATTACAATGTGAAGCTCCCCGGTGTCCCCCTCAATGAGGTGCAGTCCTTGAAGATAGCAGACAGTCCCCCTCACCCATCAGAGAGTTGGATAAGGAAACAGTAGTTAATAAACCGTAATCAAATGAGATGATGGTGTGTTATCAGGCTGTTTTATGCGGGTGCTCGTGCGGGACAGCTGCCTGCCGCCCTTGGATTGGTCCACAGTGACCACTTCACCCCAGTCCCCTCCCTCATCTTCACAGTAAGTTCCTTCTGCATGATGGCCACTCTGCATGTCAGTCTCACCATTTAACTGACAAAAGGAAGCCCTCTGGTGTGGCCACAGGGCCCCCCTGTCACAAATCAGTTACTTAAGACTCTCTCTCTCTCTCTGTCTCACCCATGTTCTCTTTTTCTCTGTCTGTCTCGCTGTACCTCCCTCTAGTGCTGCTTGTCCATGTTCTATGCGCTGTCCAAGGACATCTTCTCTGTCATCAACCTCTTCAGTTTCTTCACATGGTTGTGTGTTGGCATGGCGATCGCCGGGATGTTGTATCTACGCTGGACCCAACCTGATCTCCGCAGGCCCATTAAGGTCAGACCACTACTCAATGGCAACCTTATGTCCCCTAGGAGGCAACCCTAATTACACATTCAGGCCCAGCCCCTTCCTAATCAAGCATGCCAACCATGCCTCAGCCGTGTAGTCCACTCCACTGCACAGATGATATATGGCTCAGCAGTAACGGTGGTGGAGGCCCTCAGCAGAGTCAGCCTAATCTCCTTCTGCTCCATAACACTCCGGCTGTGGGGATTGGGGGTTGGCTGTTGCATTATCCCCCTCTTCTCAAAGACAGCCATATGAACCACCCTCCCTCCCCTCCACCCTCCCAAACAAACACCCACGGCTTAGCTCCTGAAGCTGCTCATATTAGAGAATGCCAAATAATGGGGGCCGCTATTAATGCAATTTTCATGGGTCTAGATTGAGTGTGTCTACCAGTGATTTGCTTGTTAATGTGCTGATTGACTGTGTGTGTGTTTGATTGTGTCTGTGTTGGCTTAGATCCCGTTGGTGGTCCCTGTGGTATTTGTGCTGGGCTGCACCTTCATGGTGCTGGTGTCCTTCTGGGCCGCCCCCTTTGAGTGCCTTGTCGGCTCGGGCATCATCCTCTCAGGCATCCCATTCTACTTGCTGGGCTACAAGTGGCAGAAGCCCCGCGAGGTGCAGAAGGTCCTCGGTGAGATTTGAACGTTTATTATTGGTAGCACACATGTGCCTGACTTAAACAGTAGAGAATAGGTGAGTGGAGAGAAGACAAAGAAAGTTGAACATAATGAATGTTTTGAAATGCATGTTTGTCGTATTGTCTTTACTACACGCTCAATTACTGCAAGAATGATAGGGACTGTTTCCATGGAACAACGGACTATTGGTTTCTGCCCTTTCCTGGCATTTAAGATTTGGGCGTCACATTTATCAAGATCTTGATTAAATCTTTCAGGAGTAGGAAAAGGCAGCTGGTAGTTTTTCAAACTATTTTTTTAACTCTTTTAAACTATAAAATAATTGAAGAATGCTGAAAGGATTGTAATGAATACAGGTTTGAGGAATGCAGGGGATTAATAAAACTGGTGATTCTCTTTTCAAATGTCAGAAATAAGTCATATTTTTTCCCCCACAGAAATCTTCACCCTTTTCTGCCAGAAGGTTTTCTTGTCAGTTCCAGAGGAGCGGGATACAACAGAGTGATCCAATCAGAATCAGCTGTGGTTGATCGACAAGAATCTGTATTCTCGCGGATGTGTTTCTTATTTGTGTTGAAGTCAAAAAGAGAAGTGGCATTGTATTTGTCTCTGTGGTTTCAGGTAAATCTGTTTATTTCTTTTGTCCTCTTCCTACTTTTCTCACGTAACAAAGACATGTAGTATTTCAGTCACACCTCAACCGGATCAGCAGACACATGCAACAAAAGCTGCTGGAGTTAAAGTATTTATGGTTTGTAAGGTTAAACAGATCTCAGTGCGACTGATACTCAGTAATGAGGTGGAGCTCAGCCTAATTCACCCCTTTAACCCGAGCTGCACGTAAGATCCCCAGACTTGAGCCCAGTCAACCTGGAGTATTCAGGTCGAATAAGTGTGGAGATGTGGTCTGGGAGGAGCTAACTAGACACGTTTGCATTCAGAGCTAAATGCCAGTGCAGCACTTCTCTGTAGGCTGTATCTTATGCCTCTAAGCATAAATGTCTTGTGCACCAGCGCCAACCCATGGCCAGTAGGTTTCCCTCAACTCCTCTTGGCTTCTTTGCCAGTTAATCTAAATTGTGGAAAATTGCCCAAACTGTGGAAATTACCTCATACATTCTCCACAAGGAAAATTCGAAACCTGTCAACTGCTTCATTTTTTAATCCCATATTTAATTTCTATTGGTAGCTGACCTCATACTAACCTGTTCTGTTGATATAATACATTTCCCATTACTACTAGTGTAACAACTGTTTGCCAGTTGTCATTGAGCTTTCATTTTCTCATCACAGATGTCTGCATCTGCTTGTTAATTTTAAAAGAAAGGACACCAATTACTTGAAGATCTTGAGGTGTCCGTACTGAGATTACTTGGATGTGTGTGTGTTTTTTTTTTCTTCAAAAACACCAGCCTAAATGTGACCTGACAACTGCGATACACACACACTGTACAATAAGCAACAGGAACCAGTGACGTGCGGTGAGGTTCACAGCTGGTGAGGCACAGAAACCGGAAGTGATTACGTCATTCCGATCTCTAGTTGTTTAAAAAAAAAAAAATAGAAATGTATACATCATCATACATGTATATGCTTATGGTTTAAAAATTGTCATGTCACCAGAACTGAAAAAACATCATGTTTTATTGTCTAATACTATTACTTTTAAACGATTATTATTACAAGAAGTTATGCGGCTCAATAGTTAACTGACTTTTATGACAGCTAAACGTACAATCGGTGTGGTAATTGAACTTTTACACCGTGTCAAATAAGATATTAATCGTTACAAGGAAGCGTATGTAGCCCTCCCACCAATGATATGGCTCATTTCAATTTGTCTAGGGAAAATATAACCTTTTACATAACTCGGCAGTGATGGGCAGTAGCGTCACTACATTTGTCAGTAGCTTGGCAGTTACGTCGCTATTTACAAAACCAAGTAACTTTTCAGTAGCTAAGCTCTTTTATTGATCAAGTACCGCAGTAGCGTCCTCGAAAGCTAATTTATCCTGGACCTTTCTGATGTTCATTCATAACAGGCTTCCCTGCAGCCATTAAACACAAAAAATAAGCAGTACATCACTTTAGGCGAGACGAGTGAAAATAGATAGATAGATATCGTCATTTCAAGTACACCAGACGCTGCTCATACATTTAAAATGAATTCTCCCCTAATTTTAAATGGGTAGTTTGCATGCAGATTCTAGGCAACCGGATAACTAGAATGCTGTTGATATTTAGATACAGCTGAAGATGATGAAAGTTAAAAAGTGAAAAGTCCGTGCGACGAGTGAAACTTAATATGTTTTCAGATGCCTTCTTTGTAATCCAAAGAAAAAGTTCCTGTCAACGTCAATGACATCCAACACAAACATACGAACACACGAATTTCATCCATTCAACCGTTTTTATCTGACTGACAGTTGTGTTGATCCCTAAAATTTAATTGACTTGGCATGCAGTTTGTTTAACTGAAAGTAGCTTCTAATGTATCAAACTACTTTTGACAGGTTTATGTAACTTAGCTTGCTACTTTTTTTTGAGTGTCTGTGTAGTGAAGCTGAATTTATTGTAGAGTAGCTGATAGCTTAGCTCACTACAAATATCAAGTAGCTTGCCCAACAATGCAACTCGGACACTTGAATTCGAAGTTGAGAAAAAAACACTTACATATTTATTTACACAACGTATTAACAAGCAAACAGGTAAACACCACAGACATAGCACACAATACCAAAATGTTCTACTGACCGGTATAATTTAAAGTTGGTGCACTCGCAAGCTCCTAATCCATTCACGGCTCCCTGCACCTAGCAGCCTTTAGCGAGGTTTGTGTTCCGCATGAATATGTCCCGTTGGAAAACATGAAACACTCCAATGCAATGTCAATACCTTCGGTCCCGTCGTTTGAATCAAACATTTTAGCTCCGCCATTGGTCTCCCATTATTAATCATTTCACGTTTGGACTGCAAGTCCAATTTTGAGAGCTGCTTCAGGTTAGCAATGCAATCTTCCATTTTCGCCGTCAAGGTCAAGTAGAAGTGTGTAGAAGAAGACAAGTCCAACGTAAGACTATATACCCGAGAATTGCGCTCTCGCTCGCCCCCTTTACTGAATCAGTGCTACTGCCTGCCTCAGTAAGCAATATTTTTCAATGCATTTTGAGCTCAACTCAAAGGTTCTGCGCTTGCGCACGCATGCGTAAAACCCAGTTTGGAGTGATTGCGCAATCCCTACTGAGGCACTGGTTCAGCTGTCCATAGACAGCAATGCATTTGCCTCAGTACACGGCACGTCTACTGTCCCTGGGAACCGGAAATGCTCAAATTCAGCGATTTTGATAATAAAAATGCTCGAAATGCTCGGAATCATGCAGAAATGACACTCGTAACACAGATAACTAGAGAAATATGAATATTTATTTTATAATACATAAATATATATGATTATTATAATTGAAAAAATATATTTTTTTTTTATATTTTTTTTTTTTACTTTTCAAAATGACAGGTGAGGCTCTGCCTCCCCTGCCTCCTATGACTGCACGTCCCTGACAGGAACTCATATTCAGGAAAGGAGAGGCCTGATTTATCCCCTTTAGGATAGGCCTCTTTATCTCCCTACAGCTATGATATACCCGCACCTTCCCATAGGTAGCGCTGTCGCCTATGTTTCAACATTTGGGCAAAGGTGAATGCTACAGTAGTAGCAGTACTGTCAGAAGGCCTCTTTTACAAGATAATCAGAGTTGTCATGAGCACAGTAACAGAGGGTAAGTACAAGCACAAAAATGGTATGGATTAAAGGGAATAACCTCTGTGTCTGTGTCTCAAGATTCAACAAGTTCTTTCGTCCAGAACAGTAGTTTGTGTAGTTGTTGTTAATATTTATGCTGTTATTGGGTTAGGTTTTCTTCATATGAACGATATGAGTATGGCTTTTCTGTGCTTTTCTTATTATGTAATAGTTTTTGTACCTCGCTGAAAAATGAAGAAAACTTCCCAACAATGACATAGAGGAGCATGGGGCAGTGAAACACTTGTTATCCTTAGTTGCTCTGTCAAACAGACCCATTGTGAATATGTGTGTGTGTGTCTACATTTTTCTACATTCAGATTATTTGCTTTTATATTTTTTACAAGTCATTTTTAGACGTTAGGTGTATGTTTACATTATGTGACCTTTTAGACATAAACTTGGCCCAGTGGCAGAGACTAGAGCTGAGTTAGCATTGTCAGACTGCGCTAGCAAGACTATGAAGAGGTTGAAGACGCACACACAACATTGTACGGGAGAAGGACATGAGTCCAACCTGTGATTGTAATGTTTGTATTACTTGCTAAATGTTGCTTTTTCGTAACGCAAGATTTAAAACTCTCCTTCTTTCAACTCCTTTTAGTCTGAATGTCAGTCTTGATGGCAGAAACTCAATAAAAGTGTACTGAGAAGCAAATGTGTGTTCAATCCCTTTTATTTTATCAGCACATTCTGTTCCATTAAGATCATGTAAGCAATGGTAAGGCACAACAGGGACAGAGAAGAGACTTCAGGCAATATTTTGTTTACATCCAATGCTGTAATGGCTGAAATAATACTAAGCAACAAGATAACATGGCAACAAGCAAAAAGGAAACACCTCAAATACCTCTTCAGCACAAACACATTAATATAATCTCCTGGGAAACTGCCAACTGTAGCTCTTGCAGTAGTCAATTTACAATTAATGCTGGGACATGATCATTTTGGACTTTCCATAACGTCTGGAGCAATGAAAGTGCTCATGTGCAGGTATGACGTATGAGGAATGAATTTCAAATGAAAGAATAAGAAAAAACAAAGCATTTACTCACATATACATCCCTAACAGGCCCTAACATTTGGGAATATGCATGCAGATGTAAATGATAGACATTAAGTAAGATAATGTGTTCTTGATAGGGTTGTGCATGTTTTGGTGAAGCTATCATCTAGGTTTTGTAACAGTGGTGGACTGGTGGGTACAAAGACTCTCTGAGCAGGGGGCACAGTGAAAGATAGAGAATTAGAGAAGCTGTTAAGATCTCCACATACAGATAAGGATGCCTGGATGACCAGCAGCTTCACCAAAACACACACATGAAGTCACATGTGATCACATCACATACTTTTGTTCCCTTCTTCCTTTCCTTTGGCTTGTGTCCACTCATGCGGACACGGTGATGTACTGATCCATTGTGCCAAAATAGGACCTCTCCCACTCACTCATGAGGTCGAAGTGCAGCGGGCGGTCGCAGAAGCTGCAGGAAGCTGTTGCTGGGCCATTCAGGGGCAAACCCACCTCCTTCCACGCCTCCAGCAATCTCACTGTCAACATGCACAGGGGAGTCACATGACATACCCAATTTACACAAGGTCAATTGGACTTCAGTACTTCTTGCAGTGCGTATAAATGTTCGTAGATAAACACCATAGATGATATGCCATTGTATTATTAGCTTAGATCTATAGCTGTAGTCCTAATTGAAACCATGTGTAGCATTTCATTTTGGTCCTTACTGCATGTGTCTGTATATAGGGGTTGCTATGGTAGCAGACGTTATATAATGTCTGCTACCATAGCAACCCCTGGAGGCTTACCTGTGAAGAAGTCCATCATGGACGGCATGTGGAAGGGGGATGGGGCCAGGCGCAGCATCTCCTGCCCGCGGGCTACGGTGGGATAGTTGATGGCCTGGACGTAGATGTTATGGCGCTCCAACAGGAGGTCACACATCTTTGAGTTCAGCTCTGCATTGCCAACCTGTGGGGGCAG
This sequence comes from Sprattus sprattus, assembly GCF_963457725.1. Lineage (NCBI taxonomy): Eukaryota > Metazoa > Chordata > Actinopteri > Clupeiformes > Clupeidae > Sprattus > Sprattus sprattus. The sequence continues at coordinate 11,925,370 of NC_137914.1, forward strand.
CAGAGAGGGGCATTATGTTGAAAGGTTTGCCATATGGCAGGGTTATTCACTGTTTTCAGTGTGGGCATCAGATTTTTATAATAATACCAACTGCAGAGGCACAGATTTTTTAACAATGCAGCAAATTGTCTTCATTAAGGTCAAAAGGCCTATCCTTGAATACTGTGACTACATGAAGTTAAAAAAATTAACTTTTCTCTAAATGAGCTAGCAATGTATGATGAAGCTATGCTATGATTAGCTATGATTAGATATGCTACATTTGTCACCATATAAGAAAAAGGACTTTTTCAAAGCCTGGCCAGGCATTGATGTTGGGCAATTGGTCTGATTGGCTTATGCCTATGGACAGTTGCAATGCAATTCACCACAGGCAGCATTTTGATAATTGAATATACAAGCTTACATGTAGAACGTACCACAATCTTTGCTTGATTTGAATTTTTTTCCCTCTATCTATATGGACCTATCACGTTCTTTAATAGAGAATGTGATATTATAGCAACAGAAACAGTGTGTTAACTGAGATATCATGGTGGGTATCGATGGTATGAGAGTTTCAGTTTCAGTTCAATTCACAGGGTTGCTGATTAGGAATTTCTGACAAATATACAAATATTAGGGACCAGTAAAAGTGAATGTCAAAATTATTGTATGAGCACACATGGTCCATCGAAAGGCCAATACTCCTGGCCATGTAAAGTTATGATGATGATAAAGGTGCTTTTATGGCCCTGAGGTTGTACAGAGGTGCATCATACCCGGATGGGGATGATGTGGCTGGGGCAGTTAATGACAGGCAGGCCAGCGTCCATCAGAAGCTGGCGCATGTGTTTGACATTGCGTTGGTGGGCTCGACGCAGCAGCTGGCCTTCTGGGCTGCGTAGCACCCGCACCGACTCCAGCGCCCCCGCCAGCACCATCGGCGGCAGGGAGGTGGTGAAGATGAAGCCGGCGGCGTAGGAGCGAATTGTGTCCACCAGGGTGGCGCTGCTGGCTATGTAGCCCCCCACACAGCCAAATGCCTTCCCTGCATCAGGGGAGAAGAAACATGGAGAAGATAGCAAGTCTGAAGGCATTCTTAAAATGTCCCCTTCGTATGTTGAGTGTCTAAAATCAAGGCAGAGTATGTGTTGTAAGTGAAGTCGAAGTGGCTAAAACGTAGAGCGTAGAAGTGGAAAACGGATAGTGCGCGTTGTGTAATTAATTGCAGAGAAAGTGGGTGGAGTGGAGCTGTAGCCATTCAGATGCCACAGTGAGTTTACATACTTTACATTGTGGATTACACTGGAACTAATATGGCTCTGCTGTAGCATAGATCAGGGCCAGATTAGAGCTATATCCTATTCAGAATCAGTAGTTGGTGGTGGAACTAATGTGTGTGCTGTAGTTGGGGCAGCAGGCTAAAGGAGGAGATAAAGCGGCCCTAGCCTAGCAAAAGCAATGCTTTTCTTGTCAAAACCACTATCACTGAGCTTGAATGAGGAAACAGTTCTCAGCTGTAATATGTAAAGGAGATGAGGGGAGGTTAAACCTGTGTCTGACAAAACCCCTCAGAGGCCTTTAATCTTGGCATTAGCATTATGTGGTATGATTGGGTCTGTTTAAAGGAGCAAAATGTAATTTTTGTTAGGTTTGTACTAACCCAGGGTTCCAGAAACAATGTCAATCTTGTGCATGACACCGTCTCTCTCCCCGACTCCAGCCCCGTTTGCCCCGTACAGCCCCACTGCATGGACTTCATCCACGAATGTCAGGGCACCATACTTATGAGCCACATCACACAGCTCCTCCAGGGGGCAGATAGCACCTACACAGATGCACATACAGCACATAGACACAACATTGGATAAATACTGTAGAATATAATATTTACAGTAACAATCAACATGTAAATTGTGTGCTGAAGTTGCTGTTTAGTGACTATAATAGGCTATAGGCTATAACTGACAGTTATGCTCCTAGAAAGAAATGCTTTGTGACTCTTTTGAGCTGTTGGCATATTCGAACTTACTTTAAATTTACAACGCAGGGACTTCCAAAGACAAAATTGTAATCAATGTGCACAGCAGGCTACTTTGGTTATGTTTTATGGAAGTTACCTAGACTGCTATTGCTTTAAGTTATCAAGTCAAAGTCAAAAGTATGTTATGAGACTGTTGAGAAATGGTTTTGACCTAAAATATGGACGTTTAAGAGACCCACCATCCATAGAATGCACAGTCTCAAAGGCCACAATCTTGGGGGTTAGCGGGTCTGCTTTGCTCAGTAGCTCCTCCAGGTGTCGGGGGTCATTATGGCGGAAGATAAAGCGCTTGGCTGTGCTGTTCCTGATGCCCTGGATCATGGAGGCATGGTTCCCCATGTCTGAATAAATCTCACAACCTGTGTGATAGATGCACACACATAAATACACAGCACAATTATGTATTCTAAGTTCTAAGTTCTATTAGTATGTAGTTGACATTATTCTAGTTGAAGTTTTTTCTAGTCAGAAGTCAGAAAATATTGTCAGGAAACATCTTTACAAGAATTCAGAAAAGCCTTTTTCTATCCAGTTTTCTTACCAGGAAGCATTTTGGCAAGAGTGAAGAGAGTAGAGTCATTGGCCACGAAGCAGGATGAGAACACGAGAGCGCCATCCTTCTGGTGGAGGCTAGCCAGCTCCTGTTCCAGCATCACGTGGTAGTTACTAGTGCCTGAGATGTTTCTGGTGCCTCCTGCACCAGCACCATGCTTCTCCAGAGCATCCCTGTAAGAACACCACATCATATCACATCAGGTTTTGTCAAGTTTCACCCAGACACAATATATTCCCACAACACAAGTTATCATGGTGTTTAATGGAATGGGTTTTGCTGTGGAGATCCACACAGTTTCTTCTTGGGTTCTGAATGTCAAGAGTATAGTGGTATGTGGTAATTTTCTGTTCTGACTCTGAAGTGATTTTGTGCATGATATTGCTTGGTTCTATTGAGTTCTCCTTGAGACACGTACTGTATGGCCTGTACAACACTGGGGTGGCGGCTCATGCCCAGGTAGTCATTGCTACACCACACAGACACCTGGTTCTCTTTCCGACCAGGAACAGAGTAGTCATCCGCAAAGGGGAAGATGTCAGCATGCCGGTTCACTGTCTTAAATATGCGGTAAGTGTGATCACGCTTCTTCTCACTGATCCTCTCGTCAAAAAAGGTATCATAGTCAAAGCTGGGACCCTCTGTCAAACATACACAAACCATGATAAAAGTTTTGTTAAAGATCAACAACTATTTAAGGTGTCAACAACAACAGCAGCAACAACAACAACAACAACAACAACGAAAATGCTTTCAGTGCATGTCTTCTTAAACCTCCCCAATCGAAAGTTAAGAAAAAAAAATTCAGGTGCTTTTTTTTTTTTTTGCAATGTTGCCATGAATAGAATCATAATGGTGCCATGCTGGAAAGCACCATTCCTGTATGAAGACATACGGTTGAAAGCACCATTCCTGTATGAAGACATACGGTTGAGTTGACATTGAACAAAGTTTGTCTAATTTTCTTGAAATGGGAGGTGATTTCATTAGAAAGGCTATCTATGTTGCTGCACACGTCAACTCACTCATGTTATCTCTGAGGAGACGGGAGGGAGCCAGGCTCTGAAGCCCCAGTAGGGAGGTGTGTCCCATGCCTGCCTGAAGTGAACTCACCACCTCTGTTTAACACACACACACACACACACACACACACACACACACACACACACACACACACACACTCACACACTCACACACACACACACACACACACACACACACACACACACACACACACACACACACACACACACACACACACACACACACACACACACACACACAGGTCAGCACTGACGGATCACGTTTTGTTGTGGCTATGGGATTAAGAAAAATATACACGACTGAGTCGCTCAGATTTCAGGAAAGAGGTCCTAAGGTCTTTGTAAGAAAATAAATCTCTCTCTCGCTCTCGCTTTTCACAATTACATGTTTTAATAAACTTCACAGAGGAGACAAACGAGTCAGTGGTACTGATACTTGTCAGGTTGTCTGAGTTTGTGTTATATATGTGGCTGTGGTCTGTGAGTGCGATACCTGTGTTTTTTGACGCATTGCGAAAGACATCCTCCTGCACCTCTTCGCTGGCCTTCACCACATTCAGCTGGGATGACACAAAGGGGCAGCCTTTAGACACAGAGACAGCAACCTGGGTGGCCGCCTGGGACATGAGGCGCTTTTGGGCCAGCGTCATCAGAGGTGGTGCTAAAGAACACAAACACATACATACACAGAGACTTAACGCGCTAATCTCTACCAGAGCATTATTATCCACGTAATGTACTTAGTGTATCATGCCAAGTCACAACAATTAAACAAATACAGTATGTGTCTTGTGTTGAGGAGCAATTGATTCTAATTATATGCAGAAACCAAGGATTATTGCAATCCTTGCTAGACCCCTAATATGTATTTAATTGTAATCAATGGGAGAATTTGAAGACACAGTATCCCAGTTGTTATAAACTTAATCCCTTCTCCTGGCACATCCTCAGGTGAAGTCAATAAATATTATAAAGTCAGATGCATACCTTTCCCAGGTGAGGTGAGTAAAGTGGGCTGCACGGCCGAGGTGCTGACATGACGAATGATAAGTGGGCACCGGTCGGCCATGGAAAAGAGAGCTGCGCCTGCACTACGTCCGAAAGGGCGCGAGGCTGACTTCAAGAAGGGACAGTGATGCAGAAAGGCAGACATGATTCCTTTGTCCGTCTGCAAAAAATGAAAAATCATGATGATGTAATAAAGTTTAAATAGATTTACAGTTAGTTAAGTCTTTGTCTTTTTATTTAGAACACAACAAAATATTGCAATTTAAACAGTTTTAGATATTTTAGACAATCCACAGTATGTTAAGTAGCATGCATAAACTAATGTAGTGGCCCTAACTCTCAGCTACTGATTAACTACCTGTTAAATAATCCAAATGTAATTGACTCTTCCATAACCTTAACTAAGCCCATTTTGTATTAATTGATGCAAACAGGTGGTCGCAATCGACACAGAACGTTGAACTGGAGGACTGTACAATGGTTGAATACTAAAGTAGGATTCCACTTTGATGTAAATGTGCGGTGAACCATAATTTTGAATGATTCACATAGTTCTATCACATGGGCGCGCCTTTCTGGTGGGCGCGCCTGATAGAGCTTATCTCGTGTACGCAGCTGGCGCTGTTCATGCTCCGGAGTTCTGAAGTTTCGAGTGCACGTCACACCATAGGAGGACGCGATTAAGAAAAATTTGATAGCAAAGGGAGTAAAAAACGTAGCCGAAAGTTCGAGAGTCAATATTTTGTTATGTTTAAAAGTAAAAGTTATTGGTGATAATGCAAAAACTTGTCTAGCCCCACTTTATTGACGCTAACCCTCATTTGTAATGTACATAGTAAATGTTCTCTATGTGGAATCTTACTTTATAGCCTCATCATTACCAATCCTTCATAAAAAAGCATTTATCTATCATCATAAATTCATCTGGCACTCATGCTTTCAACTCAAATGCCCCCACTGCCTTAATAAAGTTATCACATTGTTTTGCGGTCGAGCGAATCTCGTCTTGTGGTTTGTTTTTGTGGTAAGGGGTCATCTTCAGGTCGAACGATTTACATAAAACAGGTGTGTTCCTCAAAGAGAGAGATTTTTACCTTAATTTGCCTGAGTACAAAAATGCTCAACTATTATCCTTTTGAATTCGTTTTCTTTGTAGCTTTCCAAATATATAAACAACTTAAATACAGTTAAATTCGGTCGAACTATCATGATTCAGTGTAAATATTTTGAATCATCAACTGACAACATACAATTATTGAAGGCGAATGAAAAGCTTGGCCAAAATAATGAATTGACAAAGAAAGACATTCTCACCTGTTGACCTGCACTGAGGACGAACTTCGAACAGCAATCGGATAGTGACGCGGAGGAAAGAAGAGCTACTGAGACGTGTGGTTTTGAGTGAACTCACTGGCCAAGTTATCATCTCCCTCGTTCACTCCCTCTCCTTGTTTTGACTGATTCGGGGAGATGTGGTGTGTGTGCCATACACTTCTCTGATAATTATTTGTCTATATTTCAATTAACCCAGAAATAAGAGATTGAATTGAAGACTTGAAAATGATGTGTCTATAATTTAATATCTTTCAAACTATTGAGTTTCAGCCTGACGTCAGAGGCAGAGATCCCATTTATTTGTAGGGGGGACAATACATGGTAACATTTCAGAGGGTAATTCCTGGGGGGGGGGGGGGGGGGGGACATGAAAAAGTTGCTGTCTGGCCCTATTGCCCTGTCTCTCTGTGTGCTTTCTTCGAACTGCGTTTGCTACCTTGCAGGACTAGACAGCTAGCTAACACAGTTAAGCTTCAAAGATGATGAATTTCAAGAGAAGCCACAAGTCTTTTTATCTCTTCAGATCTGCACCGCTGAATCCGGGGTATGTTTCAGGGGTATGTTCCACGTTACTGCACTTTACTGGAATAAATATTGCGCACTTTAATGGAAAAAAGATTGCGCACTTTAATGGAAAAAAGATTGCGCACTTCACTGGAATAAAGACAGATTGCTGCATCAACCACAAAAGAAACTCCCTTTTTCTTACAAACACAGATTGCTACATCACCCACAAAAGAAACTTCCTTTTTTCCAGAATTGGTCCGGGGGCTGGCTGCTGACGACTTATGGCGTAGGCCAGGGACGTGCGGTCATAGGAGGCAGGGGAGGCAGAGAAAAGTAAAAAAAAAATAAAAATAAAAAATTATAATAATAATATATATTTATGTATTATAAAATGAATATTCATATTTCTCTAGTTATCTGTGTTACGGGTGTCATTTCTGCATGATTCCGATCATTTCGAGCATTTTTATTATCAAAATCGCTGAATTTGCGCATTTCCGGTTCCAGAAAACAGGGTGCCGTGGGTTGGATTGGTGTCTATGGGCAGGGGGCAGTGCCTCCCCTGGGATTGCGCAATCAAGTTTAGAACCTTTGAGTCGAGCTCAAAACTCATTGAAAAATCCCTTAGGGGAGGCAGGCAGTACCGCTGCCTCAGGTAAGGAGGCGAGCGAGAGCGCACTTGTCGGGTATAGGTTCTGACGTCGGTTGGACTACTTCTACACTTCTACTTGACGGCGAAAATGAACATCGTATTGCTAAGCTGAAGCAGATCTCAAAACTGGACTTTCAATCCAAATCGGAAATGAAATGTGAAATGATAAATAATGGGAGACCAATGCCGGAGCTAAAAGTTTTGCTTCAAACGACGGGACAGAATGTATTGACATTTGCATTGGAGTGTTTCACGTTTCCCAACTGGACTACATGCGCAACACGAACCACGCTAAAGGCTGCTTCTACAGGACAGTTGGCTTGAAGTTGTGAGCAGACTAGGTGAGCTAAACTAGCCACTGACTGCATTCGCTCAAGGATGATCGTGGGAGAAGAGGACAATTTATTTTCACTGAACAGGGTGAAGTGGATTACAAGTCGTGAGTGGATTACTTTTGTTTTTATTTACGAGCTCCAACGAAAGTGCACCAACTATAAATTATACTGGCCAGTAGAACATGTTGGTATTGTGTGCAATGTATGCAGTGTTTAACTGTTTGCTTGTTAATATGTTGTGTAAATAAATATGTAATTGTTTTTTCAAAACGGTGTCCGAGTTGGGTAAATGGTCATTTAAATTAGCATCCCACCACCGTAGTTATATTTTCTCCAGACAAAATGAAATGAACCATATCATTGGTGGAGGGCTACATACTCTAGCTTGTAACTATTAATATCTTATTAATAACTAATCATAATACAATTAAAAAAACGATTGTTTAAAAATAATGGTATTAGACAATAAAACGTAAAGTTTTTTCAGTTCTGATCAGATGAACATTTTAAAACCATTTACATATATACATGTATGTATACATTATATACATTTTTAAACAACTAGAGCTCAAAATTACGTAATCACAAGGTTTCTGTGCCTCACCAGCTACGAACCTCACGGCACGTCACTGGTGTAGCGCCGCCCGTTGGAAATAGCATATGAACCAAAACACTTTGAGGAATAGGGGATCATGATTTTTCAACACTTAAAAAACACATTGTTTTATGCTTATAATTAGCACCACTTGTGTTGGCGGGCTTTTATTTCATATTACTATATTATTCAAAATTATTTATTTGTGTTTACAATGATTGTTGAGGGGGGGACAACTTTGTAGTAGGGGAGAACACGTCCCCCCTGTCCCCCGGGATCTCCGCCTATGCCTGACGTATTCATGTTTTGTCTTTGTCTACTATATAGTTATTACTGCTTTAATAACAACATTGAATCAGGTGCTTAGTGATGTGACCAAAAATATTGCAACATATGTAACACTTCAAATGGCCCTGGTTTGACCTTCAATAATACAAAATATGACCTGCTCCTTACCCCTAACCTTCCACTGATGGTCTTTCATTTTTAAACCATGTATCATGAGATCAAGTCTTAGTTTTGTCAGTCATGATTCAGGTTTAATCTTGAACAATGGCGGCCACACATTGTTGAGACAGAGACTTGAAGTTCCACACTCACTCACAGCGCTTCACCTTAGCTTATCTGATACATCCATTGAAGGCTGGCTTGTTAAATGCTCTCTGTGAACCAAGGGCATCACCCTCAGTATTCACGAGGTCTTGAAGACACAAGTCTCTGAGCCATTTGCTGACTCTTTCAAAACACTCCCTCAGGATAAACTCTTATCTAAACAGAAATGATTACATTCTAACTGATCTCCCAAATAAAAGTAACAATTATGACTAGGTATAAGATTGAATTATTGACTATGGCATATACTACTTATTAACTATAAATCTCAAATGCCAGTCCCTTCACCACTGATCTCAAACTCACTTCATTTTGTCCTAATTTTAGACCCTTGACTTTGCCCAGAACCAACAATCAAAAAGACCCAAAGCTCACCTGGACCTGCATTCTACCCTACAGACATCACAAATTAAAGTTAGTGTGGCTCTGTACTTATTGGCCTAGGCATAACATGATGAAAAGCTCAGTTTGAGCTACACCTAAACTGTGATCACAGTGGTGTCCACAGCAATGTCTTCTATTGTCCACATCCTTCTCCTTCTTCCTTCAGTCGAATCTCAAATTTTAACGTAATCCAAAATCTACCCATATGTCTATTCTGTCATGTGGTTGTCTTTTTGTGGATATTTTGTAAAACCCTGAGGCAGAAACGGTTTGCTTAAATTGCCTAGTTTTTGAAAATAACTGTCATTATGAATAACCTTGTAATGATTTATGTGATGATTTATGAGGGCCGAAGGGGTGAGATGTTAGAGTGTACTGACATGGCCTGAAACTTTGGTCTGAAACTTTGTGGCAGATTTACTACAGGGTGAACAAAGGGATTGGATACAATTCTGGTTATGTGCTACAATAATGTGAAACAGTAAGAGTTTTGCTCTTTTCAGTTGAAAAGAAAAACGTAGATCACACTTGCATCCATTGGGCTTTATGTGTAAATATGAAAAGTATAATGCTGAAAATGTGATAAAATGATTTTGCGGATATTGTGGTCCAAATCCGGTTGAACAGGGGAGTCACAAGCACAGCAGTAATCCTGATCTACATACCAGGAATTCCGGATTTATCCACTCTGTGTGACTCATTGTTTTTTCACAGTAATACTGAAATTCACCCCAATCTTAATTAAGCTGACACTCAATAAGTTTCTGCCTCTACACACCACTCACCCCCACCCACAACTCCTCAATGTCCCTCTCTCTCGCTCTCTCTCTCTCTCTCTCTCTCTCTCTCTCTCTCTCTCTCTCGCTCTCTCTCTCTCTCTCTCTCTCTCTCTTTCTCTCTCTCCTCTCTTTGTCTGTCTTGCATATTGCCAGGATCACAAACTAAACAAAGCTTTCTGTGTGTGTGTGTGTTTCGTTATAATGGTCTCATAAATGTGTTATGCCACAAATGTCCTTACGGTTGAAAATGTCATATCTTGGTCACATACTGTACATACATTTCAGCAGTCTTTGCAATTGTCTTTTGATAAGTTGATAGTGTTCCGAAGGTCTAATTTGTTGATAGAGTGCTGTGGTATTTGTGGGTGTTAGTAGTTAGTGTTAAGGTTGTGGCCAGTGATGTGAGTGGAATTTTATTGTAAGGGATTAAGAGAGTGGCTCATTATACAGTAGAACCACATGATAGTTCTCATGCAAAACTGTAAGTAAAGTCCATCCGCTCACCACACAGGGTTACACACACACACACACACACACACACACACACACACACACACTGGCACACAATCCAACACACACACACACACACACACACACACACACACACACACACACACACACACACACACACACACTTGCACACAGACACACACACACACACACACACACACACACACACACACACACACACACACACACACACACACACACACCACTCCACACCATTGATCATGCACACCAGCATAGTGGTAGGTGTATTAGCATACACTGTCAATAAGCTCTTTCAATGGTTCCAGTTACATTTAATTTGTGTGTAATGTGGAAGAATGCCAAAAGCACCCACAACTGTACCATTCGCCTAAGGCACACACACACACACACACACACACACACACACACACACACACACACACACACACACACACACACACACACACACACACACACACATAAAAAGTGAACAAAAACACATACATGTTCAACTACATATATTGCCATTCTCAACCTAAAATTGAATTTGGTTGGAGCGGATGGAAAGAATGAACTTTGTGCCCTTAGCAGTCACTAGCTCCAGCTGACCCTGCAAAGATTCTGATCGTTCTGATCCTGAGCCACACATTTCAGCAGATCTAAAATAATCCCTTCAGCTGATCAGCCCGACATCAGTGCTTTATGTCTGAGCCACACACTCCATGAACACCTCAGGTCGGCACTTCATTTCTGAAAGGCCCTTTCCAGCAGAAGCGACTCCAATGTTTCAACTGTCCAATATTGATCACACCACAATTTTAACATACAGATCAGATTACTCATTTCACATGGGCGTCAGACGATTTATTTCACATGCCCCCCCCCCCCCCCCCCATCAATTCTCACCTTTAGCAAGCAATAATGCACACCCTTGGCAATGGGGAGGGACTGACACAGTTTTCTTAATTATGCTTTTACATATTCATACATGTGGCTAATCGCACTTAAGCTGATTATAAATGTTGACCCACTTGGGCAGCAAAAGCCTCTGAAATGTCAAAATGATAGTCACATGTGCAGGAACCTCAAGTGACAGGGTCAGAGGGGCTGAGGAACTATCACGTTAATAATGTCAGAAATAATCACTGCACTTACTGGTCAGCTTTGTTACACAATCCAAAACTGCAACTAATATATGTCCATATTGAATCCATATTGAATGATATTTACAAATATACAGCTCTATATTATGAAGTAAAATACATTTTTGTATTGTATTTCAAGCTCATTTATGGAGTATATATTTGTGCATGTGTGTGTGTGTGTGTGTGTGTGTGTGTGTGTGTGTGTGTGTGTGTGTGTGTGTGTGTGTGTGTGTGTGTGTGTGTGTGTGTGTGTCAGGGTATGTGTGTGTATGAAAGAGAGAGAGAAAGAGAGCGCTGAAGACATCCCCACATGCTGGGAGGGGCCTGCTTGGTTTAGCTGTGATGTCAGACGTGAAGGAGACCAATCCTGTATAAAAGCGGAATGTCCGAAACACCACATTGTGTTATAATTTGGGAATTTAATGACCAAGGTGCCCACACAGAACTCCCACCATGAAGACCCTCTCAGCCACATTGGTACTAGCAGTGTTAGCGACAGCATTGGCAAGTAAGTATTCCTCCCTATCGGAGCATCAGGTTCTGATACGATGTTGACCATTATTTTATTGCTCCTGCTGCTTGCTTTTATTGATTTTATGTAAAGCACTTTGAATTGCAACTCTTGTAGGAAATGTGCTATATAAATAAAGTCTTACTTACTTACTTACTTACTCTGCACCTGTTAGGGTTAGGGTTAGTATCCATACACAGGCATAGGTGTCTCACGTGTTAGAGATATCTCTTTAATCTACTCATGGTGTGGAATTAGACTAACATGATTTTAATGTAATTTTCAGACAGAACATGCTAAAATTAATTTCAGCATTTTGATATCAAATATGAGTAAATAAATGAATGAATGAATGAATGAATGAATGAATGAATGAACAAACAAATGAATGGATGAATGCAAAGCTTTCCTTGTTTTTGTTGTTGGTAGCAGGACTATTACAATCAGAGCTGAACTGTCAGGTTGAAACTCATACCAAAAGTAGCACAGTGCATAGAAAGTTCTGTGTATAGCTGCTTGATGTCCCCAAAATATGTGGGGTCTCCACTCTCCAGTCAATTAGATGGAAATGGACTCATCAAAAAATGCCTGTGTGAGGTGATTTCAATCTGTATCTGTCTATATCTGTTTGATTTGTACAGAACAAAGGTTCTGCAGCTGCTCTTACAGCATATCACCAGAGTGTAGGGTGTGTCGCCTTGTTCAAATTGGTTATTTGAAGTTCAGGGAACCGGTGCTGTTAAAAGGTCAATGCAATTCACTTGTCCAAATACACAGTGAGGGCTGCATGTGGATGAGGGGTCATAAGCTGCATTTATCCTTCATGCTTCACTGACCACAGAAGCAGGGAGGGGTAGTAAAAAGGGGGGGGGGGGGGGGGTATGGGGGGGGAGGCTCTTACAGTGGGGTATGCCCTGCTCCCTAAGAAACACCCCACCATACCGGAGCAGCAGGGGGACTCACATGACCATCTGATCCTCACATGTGAGGGATTGGGGGGGATTGAGGAGGTCTGCTGTTAGGTGTGAAGTGTGCCAAGTATGCCATCAGGTCACGCTCCTCTACCAGCCTCATGCCAACACACACTGTGCAGTGTGCACAACAGACAATAAGCTGGTCTTTGTTTGAGGGTTAACAGGGCTCTGAAGCCCAACTAAAGGATCCTGACCCACCCATAGCACTGCTCTTACACAAAGCCTATTCTACCACTAAGCTCAGCTTTGCAGCCACACCTAATACCGAAAATTAAAGATTAAATGAAAGTGGCTTAAACCTTTGCAGGTCCCATTTAGAAAGATACTGGAAGTGAAATGCTCCTCCACCTCTTGTTTCTGGGATTAAATGAATAATTTTGCATCTATCCGTTTTCAAGGACAAATTCAAAAGAGTGACACTCAACCCCGATTTGTCCGTTATCATTCATGGAACACTAAGATGTACCCCGTGTGGAAACATGGAGACGCACGCTACAGAAACAGCTGGACGGGTGAGTGACACATCAACTGCTGTGATTTAGAGCAGGACAGCTATGGTGTACCTTCATACTGACACTCTCACTCTCTTTGAGACTGTTGTTCATGCCATGTACTCTCCAGGCGGGGAGGTGAAATTTGACGTTAGCAACGACGCCCCCACCTTGACTGGAGCCAAGATCACCTTCACCATCGACATCCGTTTCCCTGTCAACCAGAAGATCCTGCCAAATGGTGAAGTAGTCTGGGCAAAGAACTGCACGGTGGACGGTAAGCTTCACACATATGGCAAAGCACACACAGTTAGCTAATGTTATGGCTGGGATAAGGTGCAGATTCCACAGACCACAAAGCCCAGTTTCTGTTGCACCACTTGGGGCAGACTATTCATTCATAATTATTATTCACTATTAATTTGAAGAATCTATCCACATTTTACACAATAAGTCTAGTGATCAATTAATAAGTAATAATTAATAATCTTTTTGTTTATTTGTTTATTTGTTTTCTGCAGGAACACCATGCCATGAGGGACAGCCTGTGTACCCTGAGCAGAGGTCAGAGGACTGGAACGGTGTGTTCCCCGATGGCGTTCCCCTGGGAAAGGACGGAGACAAGAAACCTCCCTACGTGTTTGTGTGGAAGACCTGGGGTATGGTCCTCTCCTCAGTGGTTTTCTCTATGTGTTCTCATCAAAAAGCAACATATCACAAAGAACCAAGGCAACACACAAGTCCTCTTGGCTGCCTCCACTGTTAAAGCTATACTGAACATCATATTATATAGGGACACATGATATCTATAATTTCTCCATAAATACCTCAGATGTCTATCCTCTACAGGTCAGTACTGGCAGGTGAGTGACGGGCCCTCCTCCTCTTTGACCATATCTACGGACAACATTCCACTGGGATCCTACACCATGGATGCCGTCATCTACCACTACCGCAAGAGGGATAAGTTCATCCCAATAGGTTATGCCTCCACACAGTTCTGTATCACAGGTCAGTTCCACAGAAGACCTTTCTCAAGTTTTTAAAAGATTGCCACTATAGACAGAAATGTAACTTTCTGATAGAGGAATGTGACAACAGTGACTTTGAATAGGTGGCCCATATTCTACTTCTACAATACTATCCACAATGTAGTTTTATATACTTAAAATAATCAGTAGCCTTGTGTGCGTGTGTGTAATCCTCTTTGTGACTGTTTTATCTCCTCCAGATCAGATTCCATTTGAGGTGGTGCTGTCTCAGGTGAATGATATTGAAGAGGATGACCAGCGCTTTGTACAGAACCGAGCTGTGGGCTTCAGCATCTCCCTGCATGACCCCAGCGAGTACCTCAGCACCTCGGACGTCACCTTCAACTGGGACTTCGGTGATGGCAGTGGCACTGTGATATCCAGGGAGACTTCGGTCACACACACCTACACGCAGTCCGGGGGCTTCCATCCCAAGGTGGTGGTACAGGCTGCCATTCCAGACCCCTCGTGTGCCACTCCTGCCAACTCACCCACCATTCAGAGTCCCACCACCAAGGCCCCTGCTCCCCCAGCAGAGGAGTTCACCACAGGTCAGTCAAATCCCTCAGAGATATAGAACGAGGACAGGTACCTCAGAAGTGCACACCAAAAGTCAGGATCTCAGGCAACATAGAAATGTGGTGGTCTTCAGAAAGATCACACATATTTTGTATCAGCAAAATACAGGAATGAATTAGTTTTGAAGTATTTGAATTATTTGAAGACATATACAGATATTAAGATGTATTAATGAGTCAAATTGGTATCATTCTCAACCACTGTGGTCTCACCCTAATTGTACAACTCAGCTGATGTGCCAGTACAACCAGAAGAGGGCGTCACTGTCCCGGCCTTCACCCAGCTTTCCTCTGACTCCGGCATGGCTAGCCCCACCTCCGAGGCCTCTGCTGCTGGGGACGAGAGTGAGGACGACCTCCCTACTGTGCCTGTGGCCACGGGGCCTGCGGACTTCATCGAGAACCTAAATAATCGCGCATCCTCCATCAACCCTGCCGTGGACAGTGTCACCACCGTCATCCCAGTGGCCACAGTGAGGGTGATCACAGAGAGGCGTGTGTCCTCAGATGGGGAGCAGGAGACCGGGGGGAACTTGATCATGGATGCGGCCACGAGTGAGTTCTCAGAAACAACTTATTTATATTCCTTTTTTTTATGTTTTATATACTTATGAGGAACTCACCTTTTGAAGCTTATTGATAAACTGTACTAAATAGTAATACCATTTAATTGATGTCGTTGTTGGTGTAATTGCATGTGAACAAAATTGTAAACGTGATTTTGAGTCAACAGTGTCATGAGTCCCTTCAGCCTCTCTTGAGCCGATAGGAGCACTGGTCACTGAGTCGCCCCTCTGTGTCTCTAGCTGCGGTCCCTGTGGGAGACGCCCGGGAGGCTGAGGACACCGAGCCACAACAGGCTGCCAGGGTGATCATCAAGCGGTCCGCTCATAGCCAAGACTGTGTGATCTACCGCTATGGGTCCTTCTCCGCTGCAATTGAGATTGTTGGTCAGTTTCTATTCGGTGTATGGGGGAATGGGTTGTGGGGTGAGCCCTATAAGATCAGGTGCAAAGGCTAGGCCGAGGTTTGAACTTTCCCTCCAAACCATTTCTTTTCAGAGGGAATCGAGAGTGTGGAGATTGTTCAGGTGTCCAACGCTGTGCTGATGAGTGAACTGGAGCCACATGCTGTGGACTTCACCATCACCTGCCGGGGCAGGTGAGTGAGGCTTTCTCTTGCAAAGCATTAAACAAGGCACCATTCACACACACACAGTGTAAAACTCTGCTTATTGTGTGTGCAGTGTACGTAACATACAGTCTTTCCCAGCAGCCTACCCACGGAGGTGTGCACCGTGGTGTCAGATGCCAACTGTGTCATGCCAGTCAAGACCATCTGCAACCCTGTGCCAGCAACTCCAGACTGTCAGCTGGTGCTGCGGCAGTTCTTCAACGACTCCGGAATCTTCTGTGTCAACGTGTCCATGACAAACGATGTCAGCCTTGCTGTCACCAGCACCAGGGTCAGCGTAAACATGGGTATGTGTGTGTGGAATCCACCAGTCACTGCTCAGCTTTCACCTCTGTGGAAATTTTCCAAATTCTCGAGTTCACATTGTTTTACTGTGTATTACCAGTATGGTACACAAGGGGGCACCCCACTCCAGCTGTATGATGTAAGTCCATGTGAGAGTCTGCAGAGGATGGATTTTAAGTCCCACTCCCACATAAATATGTAATACTTCATCCCACTTCCGTCCGCATAATTCTACGGGTACACGTGTATGTTGGATGAATTTTTAAGTCCTGCTCCATTGAAATTGTGCCATCCATAAAATACACCAACCTTGCGCGTGTTTGTGTACAACATGGGTTATTTCTTACTGCTCTTTGCTGCTCTTTGCAAACACGAAAAGCATGAGTACGAATATGGTATGAGAATAATATAATAAGAATGTAAAGAAATATATGTTATGAAAGAGTAGTTTTTTGTCCTTAAAGTATTCTGTGTACTTTAAGGCCAAACATCTACTCTTTCATAAAATATATTTACATTCTTATATTATTCTCATACCATATTCGTATTTTTTACATATATTTCTGTATAGTGTGGTCCTTTGATAACCAACCAATCAGGACAAGGAGGATTTCTAACAAGCAGGATAAGGGCCTGCCATTGAATTATTTGTCCTGCCGGCCATTTCTTTCTCCCGTTCCCCCAGCAGGCCCCTAGTCCATGTTACTACACTAAAAGTGTGTATGGCAATTGAGCCATTCAGCCTTCCAGTAGTGCTGTTATTCCCCAGTTCTGTTAACCCTTCCCACGGATAAGTACATCAACTACCAATCTGCAGTCCTTTGATGCTACTGCATACCCTTCAGGTTACTGAAACAATGGGCACTATTCAATTATTTGGTCATTTTTCGTTCTTGAAAGCTAAGGTTCAAGATCTCAGAATGTTATCATAATGGTATTTAAATCACCCACTTCTTCATATTGACTTGATATTAACATTTCATTTACACTATGCTACATGATCAGTGAGCGCTATCTTTATCTCTGATTCACAGGCTCCAGGTTGTCATCCACGGGAACAGTTGCCATGGTCCTGGGTGTTCTGATAGTGGCATCAGCAGTTGGAACAGTGGCATTTACCTACCAGTGAGTTCAACAGGATCATACCCATACTCATAATGACAAAATGTATTCAAATGAGTTGACATTTCTCACCCCCCTGGTTTCACTGTGACATTTACTGTAAGAGTCAACTAGCTCTACTGGAGTAATTGGAATGTACCCTGAAACTCTTGCGAGGGGACTGCTCTCCTAATGCATGGGTTGTTTCTGTCCTCCAGGCGTCTGAAGGGTTACAGGCCACTGACAGAGCTGCCATCCTCAGACCAGCAGGCCAGCGCTGGGCTCAGCTCTTTCCCTGCCCTCATCTGGAGTCTGCTGAGTGGCCATGGGCCTGGAGATAACCGCACCCTCCTCCGCAGGGTGGTATAATCCCATCATCCCCCTCCTCCGCAGGGTGGTATAATCCCATCATCCCCCTCCTCCTGTGCAGAGTGGAATGGTCCACGGCCCTCTGATGTATATGAGAGCTGTTAGCAGGGTCTAGGCACGTTGTAGCCCTTAAAGATAAAGTCTGAATATAATCTTTTTTATCGTTTCCTAGAATTTTTAAATAATTTTTACTTCACTTTTTACAGAGGTTCTTGGCATTTGCTGTATTTGGCTTTTTGTAATGAGTTTTTTGATCAAGTTTTCTACAGACCATTTTGCTGTTTATGGATTTTTTTTTTTTAGTATTTTTATACTTTTAAGTGTGATTGTACTGTATGCACACAGGACACATTTCAGATGCTTACCCAACATCATGGTGTGCCCAAGGCCTTACTCTCTGATATTTTGGTATCTGACTGTTGAACGTTTTAATATAATAAAGTTTACATGAAATGAAATGTTGTTATACCATGATCTACTGCTATGAAGTCCATTTACAATTGTGTATCCCAAACACAACATTATATTCCTTTTCAGCTACTATAACCATCACTATAGGACCCATACACACCCACACATATGCCATGTAAAGATAGATTAACCTATTCTGGACCCATGTTTATGAATATTCACAGAGGCAAACTGGAAGAGAGTAGATGCACATGTTAGAGAGATGTTATCCAAAATTAATCTGTTTTACAGAAATCCCTCAAAAATCCCAACTGCCTTTAGGCAGCATCCTGCTGTTCATGCAGTACCTAATCTGCTTGCCCCAAATTATAAGAACATCACTGATCAGTGTGACAATCGGGATTGATCCAGTTTTACTATGGTGGCATAAACATTTGCCAAAAATGAATGCCCCTTCTACGTATATGATTCTCCATTTAATCAGAGCTCATCCACTGCTCAGAGATAAATAGAGCACGAGTAACCAGACAGATCAAGAGGTGTAAGCCTTCAATGTGGGCGAGACAACATTGAGAACACCATCCAATCAGAGCAAGTGAGGGATTGAGGACAGAGTTTAATGAGACTAATTGTTGAGATATGTATGTTTTAAGTACGGCCTTCAGCAGAGTGACTTTAAGGATATATGAAGTAGTCAGATGTTGTAGACCTTCAGCTGAGAGGTCGATTAGATGATGCATGACCGATCATAGTGAAGCTCCATCGCAGTAGAGGGCTTTTAGTTACATAGTTTACAAACATAGTTACACTGAAAGTGTAAATACTGACATCTCATCAGCTGTGGCATACAAACTGTAGTGTTCCACTGTAGACTGAAACTTAAGCAAACACTTATGAATGGCTGGATGCATCTGTAGAAGTTGATGAAAGCAAGGTTATATTTGTTTAACAAGCCCTACTGTGTGGGTGAACTGGTACAGTGATGGGCCAGATCACAAATCAGGAGAGCAGCCATTGTGTTATACACAGATAGAACCCACAGAAGAACCCATAGCTCATGACAGGGCAGAAACTCCCCCTCAAGCCAGAGAGCAGAGATCTTCAACAGAGAAGGGTGTCGGAGGAAACTCCTTTACCCTAAACGTTAGCGTGTCATCCGGGACTCTCCGCTCATGGGCTCGATTGGTCATGTGGCGGCCCTGAGGCTCGGCACAGCTGCTGCATGCGGCAGAAAGAGGAGGCGGGAGGGGGAGGCCCAGTGCACAGCTGCCACTGGCTGCAGCTCACGCCCAGCCTGAGCCCTCAGAGAATGAGAGGCACTTCACTTGCCAGCCCCCTGCTTTTCTGCTATAGGGGAGAGGTCTGCTAGCCTCTTCCTTTCAAAATCACATTGAAGGTTGAATAGGTTTAACAACAACGGGTTCAGAACAGTATGTCTAATATCTGGTTAGATTGTTCTTGTTCTCACCACTCTCAATGCAGCTGATACTCTGAGGGGAAAAATCGGTTTTACCTCTCCATCTTCGGGATGGAGGAATAGTGTGGTCCTTTGAAAACCAACCAATAAGGACACGGAGGATTTCAAACAAGCAGGATAAGGGCCTGCCATTGAATTATTTGTCTTTTTAGAAGGCTATATCCACACAGAAGGTGTGTAGAAGGCTATACACACACATACAACTTTGAAGAGGCATCGTTATGACAAGTTAAAGAAACACTCTCTCCTCCTATTGTCCTTACCTGCCCAGTCATAATGTGGCCTGAGTAATGTGCTTGCTAGGTATTGACAAGTCTGTGTAAAGATTATTGAAATGCTCAGAGACAGTGTATACATTGCCATATATCAAATACACATATCAAATGTCAAAAACATTCCAGTGTCAATCTAACCCTTAGTCTTTTTGTTTGCACACTTGTACCGTGCACCTGACCCCATTTGTTCTACCATAGTTGTTCAGTCACGTGCTGTAGTCAATCAGCTTGCCAGTTTATACCAATGGAAACGCATGCTGGAGGAAACACAGAAGGAATGGGGTGGATGCTGTTCAAAACAGCATTCTTTCGCCTCTTTACTGAAAATACCTTTAAGACCAAATCAAAGAAGAAAGCAAGTTTAAAAAGGCTACGATAAATTCTCAGTATAATAATAGAATTTTGGATTCTTCTACGTATTGCTTAACAAGAGAGCTGCTTCTCCATAATGGTCCTTTGGTACCTCTCACACATGTATTGGTTCATTGATTTTGTCTCAGTGACCTTTATCCATTTAATGTTTGTCTATCTTAAAATCAGTGTTTACTAAGATTAAGTATGGCAAAAAAGTAACTGGAAATGGAATGAAGATATAAAGATGTAGAACAAACCAGCTATGCACAATAACAGAAAATATCCCCCACCCAGCACCATGGGCGGTTGGGATGATGACCAACAGTTAAGCATGGGTTCCAACACAATATGACTAACCCTAAGCTTTCATTTCTTCTTTTTTCCTACAGCTGTACATTAACTTCCCTCTTAAGCACGCAGTCAGTGTTCAGTAAGAGGATCGTTCCAGATCCTTCCTTCCTATCTCTCTCCTTTTGTCCCTCTCCAGTTCACTGAGTCTTTCACTTACTCTTGCACGGAACACACTAACACACAAGCATACAAACACACAATAGCACATAGTACACACTCACTTAACATATCCCCCCTCTCTCTGCCCTAGATTTGAGTGTTGTGATGTCATGTAGCCTGAGCAGTCATGTGACCAGCATGTCCTGTGTTTTGCCCTGTCAGTAGAACAGAAAGGCTCACAGTCTCTGTAACCGTTTTCCCACTTTCAAATTCAGCACCCATGACCCTATCTCTCCATCTCTGTGCCTTTCTGTGTGTGATGTGTGTCTCTCAAACACACACAAACACACACACACACACACACACACACACACACACACACACACACACACACACACACACACACACACACACACACACACACACACACACACACACAGACACGTATTATCTCAGAGTAATCTGATGCAGGGAGGGAACGATGCAGCACAAAGAGACCTCTGAGTTCCATCACAGTATCCCACACAACCATCCCTGGCATCCACAGACAAGCTTCTTCTTGCTCTGTCTGGCTCTGCCATAATCAACCCTCCAGCTGGCGTTTTTGTCTTTGCCACAGGCCTGTTGCTATTTTAATAACATCTCAGTAGTGATGTGTTTTTAAATCTATTTTAACTCCTGTGACTGACTTCAGTTTGCTCTTGTTTTTGCATTCAGATGCTATGCTCCGTGGCACAATTGCAACATGCATTGCTGACCTAAGCTTTCATGCTGCTGAGTCCGTTGTCTACAACCAGGTCCAGACCTCAACGATCAATTAACTCTTAACTGGATTTTGGACCAAAATGGCTTTGCTGTGCATAAACGTCCTAGCAAACTCAGACACATTACCACAGTGAAAGATAAAAAAGGCATAGCAAAAGATCCAAAACAAACTTTCTATTTGCAAACATCAACCCTTTGTTTGTGGTTCTGAAGAGGCTGCTGTCAGTGTCTGGAAACTAGAGCCCCTGGAGAACAGTCCTACCGAGCATTCCAGTGCAGCAGATGGACAAAAAAATCCCCCATCTCTCAGTGGCTATTTGTTATCTATGTAAAAAGGAACACATCAGAGGACTACATTTGACTCACGCTGCACCCTGTGAGCTGATTTTTGGCCTGGTTGTTTTAGGGCATGGTATGGTGGGGATTTAAGTTTGATTAGGAATAACATCAGATTTCGTGGATATACCAAAAATGATTTTGTAAAAGGGGTTTCATGTCCGGTTCCTCCCTGATGGCATCTCTGTGTCAGAGAGGCCTGAACTCATTCCCCTAAGTCATCCTCTTGCTTGGGTGATGTATCTCTTTCATCACTCTTTCATTTTTATATTATGCTTATGGTTACATTGGAAATATCTGTTTCTGGAGCCCATGCTCTTACAAAGGCCCTGACTGCATTTATCAGATGGACCATCTGCATACATATTTCATGGCCAGTATTGATTTGTTCTGCCCCAAACACAATTATCAATGCATTACGGAACAAAGAAGAGAAGGACTGATACAGCATAGTGGGCGTGCCTTAAACCGAACGCTGACATCATTTTACTGGAAGTCTGCATGCACAATATTGTCTGTCATGTCTCTAAATGTCTTTATTCAACATGTTTCTTGTAATACAAAAGGATAAAAGAAATGACTGTCATGCAGTGGACTAAGGGAACATAGCTACATGCTTTATAGCAATGCCATTGTCTTTATGCCACAGCTTTTCAATCACATAGTCCTCATGATGCTTGAAGCCATATTACACAGCACAAAGAAACCTGAGTTGAATTGCATATTAATAATGCAACCTCGAGTATCCAAGAGCGCCAGGACAGAGAAAACTATTCCATCCATGAGAACATTTGACGAATTGTGAACATGTTCAGTACAGTAGATTGTTTGAACCAGCGTTATGGAAACCAAAACATATAAGTATTCTGAGTACATCTACTATTCAAACAAAGTCTGTAGCCATGGCCCACTTAAACATAAAATTCACCCTCCTTGGGGTCTAAAGCACTGTCATCTTGCAGACCTGACATATAATACTTATGGTATCTCAGATACACACTGTAGCTTGTTCTCCACAACTGATTAATACTCAGCTTTCATTGCTGTTTTTATTTCCAGAATGATGGGGTACATTTTAAGATTATCAGTGATGATTGCCTCGTGTGAATGATCAGGGTATGGAACCACAACAAAATTGTTAACCTTGTGGTGCCACAACAGAGGAGCTCTCCCATAGGTTAATGGGACGTACAGGTTTCAGATGAGACCCTTAGGAGGCGATTCATCCTCCTGGCCAACCTACCCCTCTTTCCACCACACCCAATCCACTCTTTCCTCCAGCCTCCTGTCCCCATGATGCCATTCAGGCTTTGTCACGTGCCCTCCAGATAAAGGCAACCCAGGCAGGCTTGTGTTAAACTTCCAGAAGACCGATTGGTATCCAAGCAAATCTGCTATTCATCGCCTAGCAACGGCCGCAGCCTGAGAGGAGGGTTTAGGGGTTGGGTGTCTGTATGGCCTGCTGCCCTTTTTACCATCCAAGACAGGGTCACCTGACCCTTTGCCATCTCCCATATGCTGATTCACCACGCTCAGCCTTGGGTTTAATTCACACCACTAAAATAAAGATGGATATAGGAATCTCTTTGGTAAAGTTGTCGGTTATTTATATTTTAGGCTTAGATGTTTCAAGATACACACATCTGCCCAAAAAGACTGATCTAAACCTATTTCAAAACAAAAATCAACTGCTGTGTGTACTGTTTTCCTCATGACAGAAGCCATATTTGTATTATGATTTATATCAGCTACATGGACTTAGCTGCAGAATTCTGATGAGTGCTTGTCCAGTGACCGATCGTTTCAGTGATTCAAATATCAGATGTGCAGATGGATGGCTTCCTTTAGGAAACTGCAGCTGCAGAGAAAGAAAAAGCTTGGAGGTTTTAGGGGTACTGACACAATGCAGCACTGGTCCCTTCTCATATTATCATTGTTCAGCACATGTGCTATAGGTTGACTTACCCTTAAGTATTTTTCGCATAATTTAAACCCTCTCCCATACAAAAGGTCTAACATTAAAATTATAATTTTTTTAAACACATATACATGTATTTCAACCATATAAAAAGCAGCCGACATGACATTTGGGTGAGGCTGTTTAGGCGGTCCTAAACAAAAGAAAACCGACTGTATCCAATAGCAATTTTACACATGTTATTGGCACGAAGCTCTTCCATCCTCTGGCCAATAAAAGTGTGAGAGACGCAGTCGCTAGGGCGACCCTGTATATATAAACCGGCTTCGCGTACCACAGCTCTATTCTTCTTGCATCGACCCCTCGCTGTCGAAGTGTAAGCAAACACGAGATTCACCCCACCCTTATTTAAGAATTCAAGACCAAACGCAAAAATGGTAAGAATGTTTAACATCTTCGTATTGTATAGATGTTCAACTGGTAATTTAAGCCTACAAGGTTTCAAAGACGTTATATGCTATGGGGACTGGAAATGAGAAAGGAGGCAAATGATTGCTCACTGATGCATGATGATATACGACAAATAGCAAACATCTCTCACATCTTCTCTCATCTCAATATGAGGAACAGGCAGCATCGGTTCGTACAAGACGCAGATCATCTTAAAGTGGATTGTCTGTCTAACAATTTGTGTTGTTACCTGAAATGGCAAAGTAAAAAGTAATGCAGTGAATACGCGTCGTGTGGAGCTGTCTCAGACAAAGAGTCCGCACAAATGTGATGTGATGTGATGTGAATAAATAATCTGGGTGTAGCCTGTCCGCATTCAGGGTCAGCATGGCACTGCGACGTAACGATTCCTGACAACCCTCAGGACATGGGCTATCCATATTTGCCCCCTGCATCGCTGCTGTTAACGTATTATGCATTTTAGGGCGAACTAACATTACCTTCTTTTATTTATTTATAATTTATCGTAAAACCGTCAGGGAAACCCTAGCCCCGAGTTTCCCATTGTGTGAATGAAATGATCAATTACTGCGTGCATTATTAAATATTATTATCCTATGGCGACAACCATATCAAGCCAATAATGTGAGGAGAGCCTATGACCATCAAGTGAAAGAAGTGCATCAATAGATGCTTCAAGAAATAACTCCAGCCCATAGGCCTACATTGCTTTAGGAATGACAGCTTTTTAATTGGGATAAAAAAACCTATTTTGCTTCGTAATCTCTGTTAATTCAATTGTAAACCTATTTCACCTATTCCTCTCCTCTCAGCGTGAGTGCATCTCAGTCCACGTGGGTCAGGCTGGCGTCCAGATGGGCAATGCCTGTTGGGAGCTATATTGCCTTGAACACGGCATCCAACCGGACGGGCAGATGCCCAGCGACAAGACCCTCGGAGGAGGAGACGACTCTTTCAACACCTTCTTCAGTGAGACTGGAGCTGGAAAGCATGTGCCCAGGGCTGTGTTTGTGGACCTGGAGCCCACTGTGATTGGTAAGAAGGCCTGAAATGAAAAAAGGTTGTGTTATTGTAGAAAATGAGTAGGCTTTTACCAGATTACTCTGAAACATTAATGGTTTCCTTCCTCTTCCCTGTTCAGATGAGGTACGCACTGGGACCTATCGCCAACTGTTCCACCCAGAGCAGCTCATCACTGGAAAAGAGGATGCTGCTAACAACTATGCCCGTGGTCACTACACCATTGGCAAGGAGATCATTGACCTTGTCTTAGACAGGATTCGCAAACTGGTGAGTATTCAGAGTAAGATGTTGCCATTATGGTCTTATGAGAATCTCATTTGGATTGTCTTGTAAGACTTATTTATGTTCTGTTGGGGTAAATGATATCTTTGGCCCTCATGTTCTTAGAAATACATACAAAATAATGTGTAATTCAGTGCTCTCACTAATGTAATCCTCTATCTCCTTAGGCTGACCAATGCACAGGTCTGCAGGGCTTCCTCGTCTTCCACAGCTTTGGGGGAGGCACTGGCTCTGGCTTCACCTCCCTTCTGATGGAGCGCCTGTCTGTCGACTATGGAAAGAAGTCCAAGCTAGAGTTCTCCATCTACCCAGCCCCCCAGGTGTCCACTGCTGTGGTAGAGCCCTATAACTCCATTCTGACCACCCATACCACCCTTGAGCACTCTGACTGTGCCTTCATGGTAGACAATGAGGCCATCTATGACATCTGCCGTAGAAACCTTGATATCGAGCGTCCAAGCTACACAAACCTCAACAGGCTCATTGGTCAGATTGTGTCCTCCATCACAGCATCCCTCCGTTTTGATGGTGCGCTCAATGTTGATCTGACCGAGTTCCAGACCAACTTGGTGCCCTACCCTCGTATCCATTTCCCCCTGGCCACATATGCCCCAGTGATCTCTGCTGAGAAGGCCTACCATGAGCAGCTCTCAGTGTCTGAGATCACCAATGCTTGCTTTGAACCAGCCAATCAGATGGTCAAATGTGATCCCCGTCACGGCAAGTACATGGCCTGCTGTCTGCTGTACCGTGGTGACGTGGTGCCGAAAGATGTTAATGCTGCCATTGCCACCATCAAGACCAAGCGCACCATTCAGTTTGTGGATTGGTGTCCCACTGGTTTCAAGGTTGGCATCAACTACCAGCCTCCCACTGTTGTCCCAGGTGGAGACCTGGCAAAGGTGCAGAGGGCTGTGTGCATGCTGAGCAACACCACTGCTATTGCAGAGGCTTGGGCCAGGCTGGATCACAAGTTTGATCTGATGTACGCCAAGCGCGCCTTTGTGCACTGGTATGTAGGTGAGGGTATGGAGGAGGGAGAGTTCTCTGAGGCCAGAGAGGATATGGCTGCTCTGGAGAAGGATTATGAAGAGGTGGGTGTTGACTCTATTGAAGGTGAGGGCGAGGAAGAGGGAGAGGAGTACTAAACTACTAAACCAGGTGCACTATCAGTGAGAAGCCAGATGAAGGAAACAGCTTTCTGAACCCTGGAAAGAGCTTTTACCTCAAACATTGTTATCTTTTTGCAGGTCATCATCCGATAACAAAATAATAAAATTCCAGGTCTTAAATGTTTTGTGTTGTGTATGGTGTCTTTTTTCAATTCATCTGTAAAAGATGACCTGTGGCAACATGTGATTCTGAGATTCAGAGAAGATGTAAGTATATTTCTCACATGATTTGAACAAGCACATGACTTTACCACTGTAGAACAGCAACATGCCACTCTAAAGTGCAACGTAGTGAACTTTACACTTACCTCAGTAAATACACCTTAATCTAGGAAATACATGTCAGTTTAGTACCAGAGTAGCCCATTATGACTTGTTTTCTAATGAGGGAGTTGCCAGATGAGGACTCACCACACTATCAATCCACTGCCCAGTCCAAAATATTTACAATATTGTTTAGAATAAGAATAAGTCAAATAATCGCGTACTGTATGTCTTGTAAAATCAACCAGAGACTGAATACATTTAAGATATTTAGAGCAGATATTGCTAGATTAATTATTGACATGTGAATGTTTCAACTTCAGACAAGAGAATTGTTAAATTGTTATTTAAATAAGTAATGAAAGTGGTGGTAGCACTTAACAGACAATGCACTGACATGGCACTAAATGAAACCAGTCAGTGGTAAACACCTTTTCCTTCTGGTTTTAACCATCCTAACTCTTGAGTCAAACAGACTAGCACTGATTCAGGACGCCACGGGCAACATTACACTTTTGTGATTTTACATATTCATAATCAAATTTCATTCAG
Organism: Sprattus sprattus; assembly: GCF_963457725.1. Classification (NCBI taxonomy): domain Eukaryota; kingdom Metazoa; phylum Chordata; class Actinopteri; order Clupeiformes; family Clupeidae; genus Sprattus; species Sprattus sprattus. The sequence continues at coordinate 11,953,099 of NC_137914.1, forward strand.
ACAACCGGCTTAAATACAACACATACAGTGGGGAATATAAGTATTTGAATGTGTGATCTATAATTGAAATGGTAGGTCTATTTTAACAGTGAGTAACAAAATATTAACAAAAACATCCAGAGAACTGGATTTTATTTGTTGCGGCTAATAAGTATTTGAACCTACCAAACAGCAAGAATTCTGGCTCCCACAGAACAGTAATGTGCCCACGAGGCACACAGATTAGTCCTCTTTGGGCCTAACAAGGTACACCTGATCTCAACTGGTGACGTGCATGAAAGAAACCTGTCCAAAGAATCATACTACACACCTTCAACCTCACCACCATGGGCAAGACCAAAGAGTTGTCTAAGGACGTCAAAGATAAGATTGTAGACCTGCACAAGGCTGGAATGGGCTACAAAACCATCGGCAAGCAGCTGGGTGAGAAGCAGACAACGATTGGTGCAATTATTAGCAAATGGAAGCAACACCAAACTACTGTCAACTGCCTTCGGTCTGGGGCTCCATGCAAGATCTCACCTCATGCAGTGTCGGTGATCATCCGAAACGTGCGGGATAACCCCAGAACTACACGGGGGGAGCTTGTGAATGATCACAAGGCAGTCCTGCTGCGCTTGTAAGGTCCCACTGCTCAAGGGAGCACATGTACAGGGCCGTCTGAAGATTGCCAATGAACACTTGAATGATTCTAAGGAGGATTGGGAGACAGGATGTGGTCAGATGAGACCAAAAAAAAGCTCATTGGCATCAACTCGACTTGCCACATTTGGAGGGGGAAGAATGCTGAATATGACCCCAAGTACACCATCCCCACCATCAAGCATGGAGGTGGAAACATTATGCTTTGGGGCTGTGGGGGATGGTGTACTTAAGGATTTGGAGAGGATCTGCAAATAGGAGTGGACCAAAATCCCTCCTGAGATGTGTGTAAACCTGGTGACCAACTAGAAGAACAGTCTGATGTCTGTGCTTGCCAACAAGTGTTTCTCAACCAAACACTAAGTCATTTTTTGCTAGGGGTTCAAGTACTTATTTGCTGCAGCAAATGCAAATCAATTCATAACTGTTATAAAATGCAGTTCTCTGGATGTTTTTGTTGATATTTTGTCTCTCACTGTTAAAATAGACCTACCATTACAATTATAGATCACACATTTCTTCGAAGCTTGAAACTTGCGAAATCGTCAGGGGTTCATATACTCCCCACAGTATTTCCTGCTATGTGTGAGTTGTGCGGATGTCCGATTGAAGTTTTAGGAGGGCCCATGCTTTCTCTGAGTTGTCTGTGTCAACATGTTGGCGGGCTTCCATCAGAATGTAACTGACATCTTACTCAGGCTGGAACTTCTCAGCTGGCATTACTGTCTACATGGGTAACAGCTGATTTCCCTTGCTGTGTGCTGAATCATACTGACTGACATGGTTTCACTGGGATTGACTATATAGGGGGTATGGCTCTCCATCAACCTCAACAAATAAAACACAATTCCCTTAAAGAAACTAAAGATGTTGAGAGTATCTGGGCATTAAAGATTTAGGCCACCTCACAGGAGGGGCATTCAATCAAAATCGAAGACTTCAACAGACAGGAATTATTTAACAGCCTGGCCAGTTGTCTGATGAAGTGGTCTGAACGTTGGTTAAAGTTTGAATGATTTTTTTTTTTTTTTTTTTTGCATAATCCATTTCTTAATTCTGATCATTTGGGTGGTGGCAAAATTAGTCTGTGCTCTGGATTAAACGTTGAAGTTTCGAGCATTAATAATAACTTGAAACATGTCAGCTCAGTATTGCAGATTTGTGCCTAGGACTGGATGTATTCTGAATTTAACTATTGCCTATGTAGGTGTTCTTTACTGTTATTTAAATCCAGTGACAGCCATGGTAAGAACTGGTTGAATTATCTAAATGCTCAGGAAAGGAGCGTCAATGCTTCCTTTCGTATCTCCTTTAGCATAGGGCACACTGGAGCATCCTTATAAAAATAAAGGAGATAGTATTGCCCCCAAATTCCTTGCGAAAGCTTTAACAACCGAGTTAGTAGTAAGTGCAGTCTTCCACCGTGGTTGTCTTTTCCTAAGTCCTTATTAATTGTACTTCACATATTTCCTTGATCTCATGACGTTTTCCATCTAAGGAAAAGACGATAGGATAGACAATCAGACCGCAGCACAGGAAACACGCATGTTAAACGTGCAACAGTATAACACAAAGGGACATTTCAAGATTATTATTCAAAAGTGTATTCAACCAATAACCCGCGTTGTTGCAGCCTTTCTCAGCCAACCAGACAAACGCAAAGCGCCTATGTCTGCTGGCCCCTCCTCCGCATGACGCATAGTCGATCGGATATAAAACCGCCCCAACCCACATAGCTATTCAAACTTCTCACAAAAGACTCATAGAAGGTCGAAGTGTGAGAATTATTTATTAGGAATTTCAATCCTCTTATCAATTTGATAAAAAAAAAGAACTTCAATATGGTAAGTACGCATACAAAACATTTGCTTTAGTTATCAACACATGAAGATAGGAATTTTACTGGTAGCCGGCTTTTTGGACGATGGCCAGTTGTTGGCTACCTTTATAGGCTTTACAAATTACAGTTCCGTTATGTTTTGTCGACCACTGCGTTATCCCAGAAAATGTAAACCTGTGTGAAAATTGAAATTATATGAAAATCTGATGTTACCACGCCGAAGTAGTAATTTTGTCTTCAGGGACTGGATACAATTAAATTGTGTAGCAGAATCAGCATTTATTCTTGTAATAATATTCAATTCATATTTCGTACGAAAAGATGACCCATACCAATATCTAAGATGATTATTTTCTGAAACAAGAATGATGACATTGTTCTCAACTGGTGCTGAGGGTGGGCACGCATCGACTAATTTCAGCTGACGGCGACTGGTTAAACTGGTCATGAGACCGAATGTAGGTCATTCATCAAACTCAGGTCTTGGGACAAAATTGGTCAGAGCAAAAAAAAAAGATTGCATCGAATAACGTCTAGAGGTTACAGTTCAATTTGTTTCGTTTATTTGCAGGAATTTTAATGAATTTTAATAAAAAAGGATTAAATCTCTGAGGAAATGACTGACTTCCACGTGGAGGCTGCATTCCAGTGTGATGACGGACAGTGACAGCTAGTTCAGTTTTATGAACAATGAACTTGAAAGTTGTCTCTTGTGCTGGTTTGAGCTACAAAAGACAAAAAGGCAGATTGTATTCTTATTCTAAATTCATATTTCAAAACAAAACCTTTTTTTCCAACAAATTACCACTACTTTTACAAACCTAAATAGATTTAAAAACATTTTTAAAAACGAGTATCAGCAGATTAAACTATACAATGTGTACTGTTATGTAAGGAAATATGCATTTCCCAACCATATGGTCTTGGTGATTTGGTCACAAGACTTGTGGGTTTCCTCACTCTCACTTACATTGTTCTTAAGCAGTCAAGATGGTCTCATTTTAAATTCCATCGAATTCTCATGAGTGGGCCAGAAAAGATGCTAAACTTGCCAAATCATTGTGTGCTTGGCATGCAAGTACATTTGAATTATGGTGTCTTGAATTATGACATTTTGAAATATTTTTCTTTAGCGTGAGTGCATCTCAGTCCATGTGGGTCAGGCTGGCGTCCAGATTGGCAATGCCTGCTGGGAGCTCTACTGCCTTGAGCACGGCATCCAGCCGGACGGTCAGATGCCCAGCGACAAGACCATCGGTGGAGGAGACGACTCCTACAACACCTTCTTCAGTGAGACTGGAGCTGGAAAGCATGTGCCCAGGGCTGTGTTTGTGGACCTGGAGCCCACTGTGATTGGTAAGCCCAGATCTATTTGGGTCAGAGTTAATGGAATATTTGAGGGTCTCCCTCACATAGTTGTAGTGCTTTTGTAACCTGGTATGCCTTTTCCAGATGAGGTACGCTCAGGGACCTACCGACAGCTCTTCCACCCCGAGCAGCTCATCACTGGGAAAGAAGACGCTGCCAACAATTATGCCCGTGGCCACTACACCATTGGCAAAGAGCTTATTGACATTGTGCTGGACCGTATGCGGAAACTGGTAAGAACCATTGCCTCCAGACATGCTGATGTATAGAACCACGTTGGTTTCACCCGCCTGATGGATGTAAACCAATTTTGTTTTCTTAGGCTGACCAATGCACAGGTCTGCAGGGCTTCCTCGTCTTCCACAGCTTTGGGGGAGGCACTGGCTCTGGCTTCACCTCCCTTCTGATGGAGCGCCTGTCTGTAGACTATGGAAAGAAGTCCAAGCTAGAGTTCTCCATCTACCCAGCCCCCCAGGTGTCCACTGCCGTGGTAGAGCCCTACAACGCCATTCTGACCACCCATACCACCCTTGAGCACTCTGACTGTGCCTTCATGGTAGACAATGAGGCCATCTATGACATCTGCCGTAGAAACCTTGATATTGAGCGTCCGAGCTACACAAACCTCAACAGGCTCATTAGTCAGATTGTGTCATCCATCACAGCATCCCTTCGTTTTGATGGTGCGCTCAATGTTGATCTGACCGAGTTCCAGACCAACTTGGTGCCCTACCCTCGTATCCATTTCCCCCTGGCCACATATGCCCCAGTGATCTCTGCTGAGAAGGCCTACCATGAGCAGCTCTCAGTGTCTGAGATTACCAATGCTTGCTTTGAACCAGCCAATCAGATGGTCAAATGTGATCCCCGTCACGGCAAGTACATGGCCTGCTGTCTCCTGTACCGTGGTGACGTGGTGCCGAAAGATGTTAATGCTGCCATTGCTGCCATCAAGACCAAGCGAAGCATTCAGTTTGTGGATTGGTGTCCCACTGGTTTCAAGGTTGGCATCAACTACCAGCCTCCCACTGTTGTCCCAGGTGGAGACCTGGCAAAGGTGCAGAGGGCTGTGTGCATGCTGAGCAACACCACTGCTATTGCAGAGGCTTGGGCCAGGCTGGATCACAAGTTTGATCTGATGTACGCCAAGCGCGCCTTTGTGCACTGGTATGTAGGTGAGGGTATGGAGGAGGGAGAGTTCTCTGAGGCCAGAGAGGATATGGCTGCTCTGGAGAAGGATTATGAAGAGGTGGGAGCTGAAAGCGTGGAGGAAGATGAGGAAGGCGAGGAGTACTAAGCGCTTTTTAACTGACTTCTAAACAAGTCTGTTTTATCCCTTTCCTACTCTCTTTTATATGTGTTGTCCCACTGTCTTGCCAAACCTTTATTTCAAATTTTCCAATGACAATAAAGGTGAAGTCTAAATACCTTTTATCCTTGTTCTGCTCTCTTTGCATGTGACCATTGAATTATTAGATATGAACCATTACATAGGTCTACAGACATTCAGCCTACATCAGAGCCACACTTACACATACTGGGTGGGTGGATTCCATGACGGCCCTCTAAGCTTACCACAGATGCTAATATTGTGTCTATAAACCATTAGGGCATTTTCCCGGACGGCGATTTTTCCGTGATTTGATGTTAGACAGATAGATAGATACTATTATTTAGAAAGTCCCAGTTGCACAGAAGCCTTATCTACTTGATTACTGTTCCAGATGACACCTAGTGTTTTCAAGAAGTTATTGTAGGCCGTGCCACCAGCTGGTTGTCCTGCTTGGACTATTCAAAGCTTACACTTGCTTCACAAGTGTACTAGTAAAGGAAGCCTAGTGTAGGGGTGTCCCACGTTGTGTAAATAGATTTTGTGTGCTGTTATTTTCCAACTCTAAGGCTATAGCTGATCAATCATGTGACTATGGTAATGGACTCTAGTGTTCCGTGTCGTTTGAGAAGTAAACATGTTGGCTCCGTTGTCTCGTTATAGAGTTAGGGTACCTATGACCAACATTGGTGTTGACATTTTAACTGATATTATGAAAATAGAAGGGTAGTGATATGGCAAATTGCTCTTTCATATTCTGTGAATGTTGTGGTGCTCCAGTGTATGTAATGGGTGCCCTCTGCTGGCAGTCCTATTCTACTGCAACAGTTTTCATTAGTTAATGTTATAAATACACTCAGATTTTGCAGGGGAGCTAAAGCCTAAGCCAGACTTTTTTTATACAATAAATACAAATTAATTTAACATTTGTTTCTTGGCTGGGAACACTTAAAACTACAGCTAAGGTAGTAATTGAAACAGAAAGAGTTACTATGTTCTAGCCTTTTTTAAATATGCATTGCCAATAGATGTATGTAATATTGCTGTGAGAAACTGATTTGTTAAAGTATTTAAAAAAAAAATTCAAGGGAAAATTTGATTAATATTCTGAGCATTTTTGTGTTTTGTAGGTATTGTGTGCAGTGCACTAGCTTTGTAAGTGCAGAAAGAGTGATGTTTCACTAGGCAGGAATCTATCTTTGTATTCCTCATATGTTGCTATAGTTAAACATATATATTTGATGCAGCATCCCTTGAAGATAGATCACCGGTGTGGGTCTGACCTCTAGTAGCTTGCCCACAGGCCATCAAGGGTCACTGTTCAAAGACACCGCTTTATGAAATATAGGCATGGCTTGATCAAACAGGACATCACAGAGGTGAATGACATCAAAAGAAAATATGCCTTTATATGAGGATAAATACAATTTATTTAAAGTATTCTAAATGTGACCACAACATGGAGAAATGGGCTTTGTTGTGGGAAATTCCATTGTGAATATAGAAGTATACGATTCTGGGAAAGACAAATATTTGTAGAGCTCAGAGAAACCACATGTACTGCAACCCTTGAGACACGAAACAATAATGAGTCACCTCATATGCATGACGACATGCTAGGACTAAAGCATACAGGCAGAAATGTCTTAGAATTCGTGCCTTCTCCGCACTGTACTCCTGGCAACCATAGCCCGTGGATCACAAACACAAGTGCAGAACGTGGTGTGTAGTTTGAAGACCAGGCTGTTGAAGGTTTGTCTGCAGACAGAGGGCAGTATTGAGCCACTTTAGAACCTCGCTCCCGCACAGAGCCCTCACACACTGTTTAATGAAACCTTCAGGGTAGAACATCAGGTCATTACTCATCACCAGGGGCTGGAGTAACTCATACCTCATCCGTCTAAACCTCACCTAGTTTATAGCCATATCCCCGTGTCGTCATATCCAAACGTCGAGCAGAAACACCATTTCAGTGAAACACCAAAACCATGTCAATGGAGTATATTATACGAATTCACAAAAAGATAGTGTCAACATTAACGTTAATACACACAAAGCATCGCCTACATCTAACAAAAGCTGAGCGTGACCTCTTCCCGATCAGAGCTCGGCCCTGCCTCAGACTCGCCTGGGTGATCAGCCATGCACGCATACTGCAAGTGCAACAAGTTTACCGTCGGTCCGGGATAGCACGCTTGTCACGGCATCTGTTGCTATGTGTTGATTTGTTATATAAGTGAAATATGGTCTTGGGTGAGAGCTCCGCGAGCGGTGCTCCCGCGTGAGTCTAAAATAAGGACGGTATTCCTGCCGCTGCCGTCAGGGGCCCGGCTAACAGGTGGACTGTATAAATACTGTCTTTGTTCCGCACCCCGCGCTTCAGGCTCAGACAAACAAAACAGAACGTTGCTAATTACCTTCAGTACTTAGCTGCACTAAGATAATGAACAATGTCATTATCAGTTATTAAGAACTTAGCATAAGAACTCCTGTTGAAGTAAGTTATCATCATACACGGCCTATTTAGGCTGATGGCGTTGCGAAAGTGAAAAAGTCACTTAAGCTTGAACTGAAAAATTGTTTTATTTCAATTTGACCAATGCAAAGCATATTCAGCAATAAATATGTTGGTGACAGACTTGAGTGAGGGCCTCAATCATATCCAACCTGCAAGTTGGGGCCTTTTTAACAACATTGTGACCACAGAGCTACAAGAGAATAAAATAATTAGCTAAACAAATTAAATATCTCTGAACTGGGATGGTGCCAGTACATTAAACATATAAGTAAACCATATGTTTATAAATACATATTTTAACAGGGCAGTTAACAGAAATGTGAAATAACATAGTCTGAGTGAACACTCACACCTGTAACATAAAGTTTTGCTGACGCACAAACAGAAATAACTTTCAAAGCTGACTTGAGACAGCCTTTTTAAACCATTGGGAGATTTGTAATGAGCCCTGTGTACATGTGTGTGTGTTTGTTTGTGTATATTTTGTGTATATGTCTGTGACATACTACTTTTGGTACAATAAGACCTAAGTTCTATCAGAGTACCTTTTCTCTTAAATTAAATCTTGTGGAACTCTAGGGGACATTCTGCATAAAGTCACTGATTATTGTGTTCAACTAATACAGTCAAGCATATCCGTGTCACATTCTTGTTTCATTCTCGTGAAAAGACAGGAAAACATTCCCTCTGTACAACATGCGCACATATGCAATATGGGACAGTATTGAATGGATTTCACAAGCCATCAGAGGTGCTTCTAACACACACAGCCATTTAAATGTAAAATGATCCAGGCGCCAAAAAAACATGGCAGCAGCATACAACACTAATTCATATTTCTAAAATGTTTCAGTCTTGTTGCATATTTCTTTTTATAATTAACCACCCCAAAAACATGATTTTTTTAAAACTATCTACAGAACAGTGAGATCAAAATCAGTATCTTCTGCCAACTAAAAACTCCTACAGTGTATGATTGTGTTCAAATACACCAGCAGACACACTAGCACACATACCATGTCATCTACTCCTACTCCTAACCTTTTCACATGATCCCAAATGACACCGTTTGATAAGGAGTGCCAGGACCATCCACCTCTCATCTCCTTCATTTGCTTTAACACACATCCCTCTTATATAACCTTGGCTCACAGTCAGACAAGTGCAAGCAAGTCACTTTACAATTCAATAAGTTCATAAATACTACTGCATTCCGACATGACCAACTGAAGTTATGGTTATCAAACGATTTCTTCCACTGTGAATAACCAGTTTACTCTCACTGCATCTAGAATGCACGTGCAAAGTTCAGACCAAACCATCATAGGTGTGACGTGTTCACACTCTGAACAACCTACCAGTGAAATTAGCAAACTCTTTAAGACATTTTGCTTAGTACATGTGCACAGTTACAGATAGATAATGTTTGGATATTACTTGAAAACAGAAACAATCCAGTGACATGAAACAATATTAAATCAATGGAGGACAAGCATTTTTTTTTCTTTGATGTAACCTTTGTTTAGGCTTTATAACATATTTCATGAATTTTCATTCGACTACTTCCTAATTTTAATGCAAATAAATCAAAGAACCATTGAACTAGTTTGACGACTTTCAGGTTGTTATCCTATAAAGAGGTCCATTTTCTGTATATGAAGAACATGATCCTGATCTCTGTTTGATCCACACTCACGGCCCTCTACCAAAAACCCACCAGCCAACATCCCATCAAGATAAACAACAAGGTTTTCACAACTCCTTGCAGCAACATCTTCTCTCCACATGAGAGCAGTGAGGGAGACATGCTTCCTCTGGGAGTTCCTACTCTGAGTGGCAGGCAGGCAGGCTGAGCAGCTTAGGTCTTGTGGTGTCTGTCTGTCTGTCCGCGAGTGGCAGCAGATGAGAGAGGCAGCGTCCACTTCAGGTTGATCTCAGTGTGGGCTGCGTGTGCAGGAGGCACCTCCCTGGGAAGCAGCCACTCTGAGCTTCAGGTAAGAGTCTATGTTCACGATGGTCCGGCGTAATATCGGAGGCCAAGCTCCTGCAGTTCCTCCATCACCACATGGGTGGGGAATCCTTGGAACAAACAGCAGAGAGTCAGATGTCACCATTCATTGAAAAAACACCAAAAACCTGGGTCTGATTGTGGTGTGATTCTGATCACTAGTTCTGGAATAAAATCACTGATCTAAGATAAAAGCACTTCATTAAAACATTGACTAATTGTTCCTCAGATTTCCATGTATTCTAACACTAGGGAGAACATACTATGAACGATGATTTCTAGATTTATAGAGCAGCTCTGTTCCAACACATTTACTCAGAGTTACTACAAAGTGATTAACTTAAACTCATTTACATTGACATTTTGTTTTTCTGAGGGTAAATTGCCTGAATTGGTCTCACCTGGGTTGGCAAGGCTTCAGGAAAGGATGTGTACAAACAGTATGGCCAGTCCAATGTTAAGCAGGATCACCATACAGATCATTATTGTGTTCTGGCCCTGTGTGCGTAAAAGGAAAAAAAACAGCCTGAATTAACATAAATCTTTCCTACCGTTTCAAAAACGTGTTATTTCTAAAAAACACAGAAACACAGAACATTTCTAAAGTCAATGGCATAGTACATTCAGCCATCATACAGTCGGTGGCATTAGCACTGCTTTACAGAAGCATAAAGAGCCGGGTGTCTGAGCGCTTGAGCATTCCTCATGCGGCTCCGTGTCCCACAGCTGGGTGTAGAAAGGTCCTGGCCCTCGCAGGGCGGCTCAGATTCAGCAACTGCCCCGCTCTGGGGCAGGTGTGTGTGATCTCTAAGTGTTCAGGGGCAGCTAAGCCCTGGACCAGTCTGTTCTCCACACGCCAGGAGACACCATCTGATAGGGTTTCAGGGCATATGGAAGAGTGTGCATGGAATGTGTGTGATTGAGTATGTGTGGTGGCATGTATAAGCGCAGGCAGGGATGCCACTTAAAGACATATTCATACCTGCCTTACACAGACATGAATCGTTTTTTTAAAGAAAGAGGATTTTTAAAATAGAGGTTACAAACTTCTCTGCTTATATATATTGATAACTGTTCTATACTATTATTTTAACCCCTCCTGTTACTATTAGTCATAGCATTGCGAGTATTGTGACTTAAATTAAAATGTTGTATTTGTTCATTGAAAATTGTTGTTAAAGCCCTATTATGCGAGAATTGGTATTTTGTGCTGAGTGTAGCTCAATTTTACAACACTGTCGAATATACATTAGACAGTGGAATTTATAACAAGCTAGTTGAGCTAGGTTTCCAAGGTTGTAAACCTCCAAGGCTTATTTGGCACGAGATTGACAAAGACTAATCAACGTTTTTAGCGTGAGATGATTTTATTTGGACGCTAGCTTGAGACAGGACTGAGGTTGATGACTTTGGGCATCTGGAAAAACGACACATCTCTGTGAGAAAGGGATGGCACCGATAGGTTTACAGCCCAGGTTGCATTCTTTCATAAATAACATTGGCAGGAATGTTTATGATGAAAAACTAGCGAGTCGACAACTTTCCTAACACCAAGGCATCCAGGCCAAACATCAAGACAGTGCAGCACCAAACATACCAAAACTAATGATAAAAGTTCTTACTGACTAGTCCAACCAGCTCAGCTGCCTTGCATCCTTTTCTTTCTTTTAGCTCTCGCCAACAAGCAAAAGCCAGTCCAGGACTGACTGATGTTCGGTCTCATGCTTACTTACGCTCAACAACATCTCCCTTGGTATCTCGTTGCCTCTGCCATTATGTCTATAAAGAGAATACTGCGCTAGCTTCCTCCTATAGCTAGAAGATGGGTCTAGTTATTGTTGTATGAGGTGGTGCCATAAAGCATTACGTAGTTTTTGCGAGAGGTACATACATTACACTACAAGTTACTGCCAGTGGAATAGATGCCATTCTCTGTATTCTCCGATTAAGTTCTATCAAAATTATTTTGAAGATGTTATTTTAAGGTAAAATTGTTTCATAACGTTGCTTTAAGTTAAATCGGAAATAAGTATAAGTGAGAATTCTAAATGCTGAGTGTGAGTGGATGTTTGGGTAAATGACATGTACGACTTAGAAGTGGTAAAACTGTTCTGTGTAAAGGTAAAAAAAGGGTTATGTAATAAGGTAATTTACTTAGCTGAAAACATATTAATTACTGAGCAGACATCAGACAGTAAAAGTGAACGGAGGAGGTGTCCATGAAATCAGAAATGCAAACTAAACAAAGATATCTCATTCCTTGTTAGTTTTAATGGCAAGTCTGACAGTAGCTCTCCAGAATCGTGGCTAGTTTTCTCCATTGCATACTTCATTCTTCTGTATGTAATTTCTTTCTGGTGTGTTAATTTGAGCTGTGTGTGAGCTGTGTGTTACAAACCTCTTCCTGCTCTAAGATTTCGGCCGCCTCACTGGGGGTTTTGACCACAACCCTCTGTCGGACCTCCACTTTGGGCTCTGGCTTGCCAGGAGTTTTCACTGCAGGTCTGGCCACAACTTTAGGCTCAGGCTTTGGCTCAGGTGTGGGCACTGGGGTGGGCTCTCGTCTTGATGAGGGTCTGGGCGATGGCCTGGGCGATGGCCTGGGCTCGACGCTGGCCGCCTTGTTCTCGCTTTCGGCAACAGACGGAGGTCTTGGCCTGAGCTCTGAAGAGGGTGGGCGGGGCTCTGGCGTCACTGCTTTGAGGGAGACTTTAGAGGCGGGGCGAGAAGGCGGGGCTGAGGCTGGGGCTGGGGCTTCCTCCTCTTCTGCGGGGATAGGGGTGCGAGCAGGGGAGCGTGACGGGGTAGGGCCTGCAGCGGCAGGAGTGGGTGATGGAGTCGGGGCAGGAGCGGGGGAGGGTGTAGGGACAGGAGAGGGTGTAGGGGTAGGAGCAGCTGCAGGAGCGGGAGATGCTTTGGCCTCAGCAGCCATCTTCTGCAGAGGTTGAATCTCCATGTCAGAACCCTGCTCCGCCTTGTTACTCTGGCGGCTCGAGGTGCGGGAGGGGCCGCGGCTGGCAGGGCGCTCCTCAGCTGGGGCAGGGGCCGGAGCAGAGGAAGGGGTGGTGGGTCTGCTGTTGGGGCGACTGCCTTGCCTGCTGCTGCTGCTGCCATTCCAGGCCTTGGGCCCCAGCAAGTTGGGGTCCTCGCGGGTGGCTGCCAGCTCTGCTGGGCAGGGGGAAGGGGTGCGAGTGCGGACAGGGGCATGGCCCGGTCGTAGGTTGTCCATTGGACTCTCTGGTGGAGTTGGTGGACGGTCCTCACCAAGCAGTGGCTCATGTAACGTGGGTTCCGCATTCTCGTTGTTCTCTGCAATCTCTTGCAGCGCACGCTTCTTTAGGTATTCGGGACCTATGGAGAAAACAGGATTGTGATTGTGTGAGTGAATGCTGGCTTGATAGATGGAAATTGCCATATAACAGGATACATAATCTATGCAGTGAGCAGTGGAAATGGAGGCTGTCTATGTGTGTCTGCTACATTTTTACAGTGTTTGTTCAGTTCTGCAATTTATTCTGCCATTTATCCAAGAAAAAATGGATATTTGTCTGTGCACAATATTAAACTTTAAACTCACATCAACTGCAGTTGCAAGGCTTAGATTGAATGTACTTACATGTTTGTACATGTCTAAACACTTCATTGCCCAGCCAAGGAAGTGATAATTATTGACACTATGTGCTAAACTCTGAATAACAGTGATCTGATGCTGACACTAATACTCTCATTACTGACACGGATGCTTTTCTCATGAGACTGATCCTGCTGCAGCATCAGAAATGACTGACCGCAAAGGGCACGAGATATGAGATGTTTCTAACTGATTAGAAGTGCTGGTGGCTCAGTTCTTTTGAGACCATTAGGATGTACAGACAGTGTTGGATATGTGGAGACTAATAATAATTGAGCTCGTCTGCTATCTATCTTTGCATCGCTCTACAGTAAGAGTGTCCTTATAGGGCCATGTGGACAGAACTGGACAATCCAGAAAAAAACAAACAGCAGGTGAATAAGAGCTCTGCTCTTCATACCGAGTATGAATGTATTTATAGTCTGCTGCCTAAACCAACGGAAGGTTAAGCTTCATTCACAGGTCTGATGAATGGACTTTTTGTTTTGTTTTGGTTGTGCTTGAATGATTGCTGTTTTGAGTTGTTTTTTGCACAGTACTGCACTACGCTATGTGTGGGTTAGTATTATTCACAGTACATCTTGGTTTGTCAGTGTATAATGTACCTCTTCTTTGGCTCTGTAAGCCTCACACAGACACTTGAGTGATTATTTGCTGGTTGCTTCTATTTGGATCCTTGAGCCTCAGCTATGCGGCTGTCAAAGGGGGCTCTGGTTACTTGCTGCCTCTAATGGCTGTTCCTGGAACAGTCATACCAGCCACATGCATGATGTACACTGTGGTGTGTTCTAGAACCATATGACGAGAACTGAACCCAGAGCTGGCGCTGGGGGGATAATGTGTGAATGGGGGGTCACAAGGGCTAGTAAAGAGAGCTGCTGCTGGAGACCCCGGAGGCAGAGATCTGATCCCTCGCCCCGGTGAGATGGGCCCTTTTTTAGCCCCTGAGAAGGTGAGTACCCTTGGGGTGAGCTCCACCTCGCCACCCCACCCCTGAGTCAGCAGCAGATATATACAGCAAGATCGAGGTGGGGCATTCAACACCTAACCAATCCCTGCCGTTCATGCTGCCTTGCACTCCACCTTCAGCAAACCCCAAAGAACACACGCTGTTGTCAAGTGACCTTCTAATCTTTTGATTTTCTTTTAAGACAGTCACACCGACATCTGATTATGACAGTATGGCCACATTCATGACTATTGGCCGACTGTTGACGGTTTTCACTCTTTAAGCGGTGAAAGACAAGAGACACGGTGCATGTGTGGGCACTGCTTAGCACACAGAGGCAGGTAGCACCGTGAAACATCCAGAAGAGAAGCAGTGTTTGTGTGTGTGTGCGTGTGTTTGTTTCTTGGATGTGTCGGATTTCTTGGGGGTGTGTTACATGGGGATATGTACCTGTGTGATGTGTTAATGTGTTCTGAGGCTTAACCCACCTGGTTGGTAGAAGGATGGGGACAGCTCCCTGGCAACAACCCTGGCGATGCTGGACTCCTGATTGGCTGCCTGGGCTGATTGTTCGGCTGCCTCACCCTTGGACTTTGCATGGTTGGTCCTGTGTTTATAAACACATGTGTGATTATACACGTATACATGTATTTCGTCCAATATGTTTTGGGCAGATATATACCAAAAAAAGGTCAGTCTGATGTTAAGTTGTCAGACCTTGTCTGATGCAAACCAAAACTACACAGGTAGAAACATGTACAGTATATGCAGCCGCACCCTGTGGCTCCCTCTCTCTCACTTAAGATTAAGGTGCAATCAAACACACACAACCCACACAACCGACAGACTGTTCTTAAAGAAAAATACAAAACTGAAAAGAGTTAACAAGAGTTCTAATAAAGTTTTTGCAAATTTGACATGACCCCATGTCCATTTCAGTGAAAAAAATGTTTCTTTTCTATTTTATTATTCTGTGTTGCCTCCGTCAGGTTTAGGTACAGCACTCATGTCATGCAAACAGATGTCTGCAGTCTCACACTCTCTGGTATGAGTACATAACATTACTGGCAGACGGTGAGCAATGTCACAGTTACATAAAAAGTGGCATCCTGACCACTGAGTGACATCGCGGGACCAAAGTGACATCATTGGCATACAGTAAGTGACATCGCTTGGGTATAGTAAATCATATGTTTAGTATAGATGGAGGATGGAATGTTGTCATAAACAAAAGTAGATGAAATAAAATCCAAAAGAGCCAAGCAGTGAGAATGAGAAAAAGCAGAGAGAGAAAGCAGAGAGAAGAGCGACTCTCTAAAGGGACAGTTCTGTCTAGATCCCTCTGCGTCAACAAGAACACAAGAACTTTAGGGCTGCACAAAAACACAGCTCCCATTCCCCTGACAGTGAGTTTCAGGGAAGACTTGTATAAATGGCACATTAGAGTGTAATTAAGAGGTGAACCCACCACCCTCATGAGGTCTAGTAATGATTTTCCTTGAGGGCCGGAGATGGCTTGAAGACGTAGCTCCCGGCCACAGTTGGCCATTTGGCAGAGGTCCACTCAAACACCAAGACATGCTGCTCTTCATTTGGAAAGATACTTCAGCAGTTGTCCGCTCTATAAAAAGCCCAGTGAACATCCATAGCACTCCTGAGGGCCCAGCTCTGTAAGCGACACCGGCAGGAACCCAAAGGCAGCTAAAGGCCACCCTGACACGAGAGAGAGCTGCTCTTACTGCAACTGACACAGAAAGAAGACCCCGTCGTGCTGCTACTGACACAGTCAGTGATCCATACCAGGAATATTGACTGAGAGAGGATTTTTACTGCATATGTTGGAGGACTACATTACTCTTGCAATCCACAACCTGTGTCCCACTTACTGGTACCACTAACACATCCGAAGTGTGATACCGGGCTTGAAGTACTGTAACTGACACAACAGTTTAACTCACCGCTTTGCTGCAATGGAGACGGACAAAGCTTTCCTTATCAATGTCTCTAATCTGAAAAGAGCAAATTACCACTGACACAGAAACATTCCATACTACTGCTGCACGACAAAATGGCTGAGAACTGCCCCTACACTCACAGAGTAGCCACCATCATAGAGAGTTAATCTGATCTCTGATGTTACTCACTGCAATTAGGGACACCTTTGAGCGTGCCTTGTGTGCCTGTGTATCCATGTAGACATTTTTTTTCCATGTGTGTCTGATAGACATGCAAGGAGGCAACTTAATTTCCAACAAACCTGTGGCCTAAAGAAATGCTGTAAAGTAACGAAACGTAATGTCAGTGGTACTATGTCTTCTGAACTACTCTATATTAATCGAAAAACCCTCATCTGTACTGTAGGTAGCCCCTTGGTGTGAGAGATCTCCAGACACACTGGTGAATATTTAGGTTAGCTTTGTTTTCCTCATCAATGTTCCTCTCTACATGTCAGGGCCAGCACTACGTATTCCTGACAGATTGATCCTGTTGCTTGCAGAGTTCCTGAGACGAATCTAAAAGTCTGTGACAGCCGTGTTCCTCACTCATTAAACTCCCTTAATGTCTGACGCAGCAGTAGACGTTCCTGATTAAAATTGCTCTCTGAATGTCCAGGCCTTATTCCTGATTGAGATTTACCTGCTGAATGCCTGGCATCCTGTAACGCTAGCCGCCTGGCTTGAAATAGCTGCTTCCACTTGAAGAGTCCGGAGGGGAGGGGAGTGGAGGGGGGGCACCTCTAAGTGGAACAATTACAGCGTCTCTAGCCTCTCTCTGCTGTCCATCCTAGACTGGCAACTGTCCACACTGAGTCAACACACACCCTCTGCGGCTCGCCCTTTGGCCCTCCGGGGGTCCCTGGGAGCAGGAACTGATACTGAAGTCTGGATGCTGGTGCTGGGGGTGGTGGTAGTGGGGGTTGGTCAAGGCTGGCTCTCGAGCTGATGACTGAGGGCTATGTTGTGGACCTCCAGTCCAGCCTTTGGTATTGGATGTTTACTCGTTTCATCTTTAAGCTTCTTATTTTTAGAACCCCACATAGAAATCCACTCCAAACATTTACAGATCTACTTGACCATACGTGGGGAGTAAACAATCTTTTGTCAGATGTACCATTCCAATTGTTGCATGCCAGTGTTTTCCTTTTTTGTCTCTGGTGGCCCCATAGAATCTGCATCTCTTCACGCTCCATCACGCTTGATTGCTCTGGTCTCAAGTTGAATCAAAGCAGAAATAAGACACACAAATACCAGCGATGAACTAGCGTTCACTAAAAGATTCAGAGATATTGATCTGGCTAACAAAGCCTAACATTGCTGCCCTGAGTGGGTGGTGGGCGGGTGGGTGGCCGTCGAGGTGTCCAGGAGGAGTGGGAGGAGGGGCTTTTGTGACAGATGGCATTTCCTGCTGACAATCTGCAGCTCGTCCAGAGCTTGAGCCAGCCGGACCAACATACTCGAATTATACTCAACGCCCCATTGAGTCCTCTCTCTGATCCGTTCGCTTCAAACACACTCCACACTGAAACCCCTCTTCGAGTGGCATTTGATGTCTGTGTTCCCTCGTGGCCTTTTAACTCCCCTGACTGAGACCTGCAGTATGTGGCTGAAACCACAGATCCTGTGGCACATTCACTTTCAGTAAACATAGGGATCTTAATAGACTACAGCACTGAGAAAATAGCGACCCACAGATAGATAACCCTACTACTTAATTGTTTCCCTATAGGGAAATTTCAGTGTTGCTGCGGCAATTCAAATAAATTACAACAAAAAAAAAACGCTTATATCTTACTAAAACACACAATGAGGTAGGTAAAAAAGAAGAACACATAATATTATTAATATTCACAACTATATTAATATATACACACACAACTACTACTATTCTAGATCAAATAAATAAAACAAAAATAGAATTGAACTTGAATTTAAAATGCAAGATTTTGTTATTAATGTGCAAATTAAGTCTCCTCCCCGGCACAGAGGGTAGTCATTGTAGATGGCTATTGCGGTGGGCAGGACTGACCCTCTTGTAACGGTCCTTATTGCAGCGGGGCTGAAAGAGCCTCCAACTGAAGACACTTTGCTGTCTAACCAGTAGGTTGTAGGTTGGGTGTGTGGAGTGTCCATTATGTAGAGCAGCTTGTGCCACATCCTTCTCTCCACAACCAAGTCTCAGTCCCGAGCACAGAGCCAGCCTTCTTTATCAGTTTGTTCAGTTTCAGTCACTGGCTCTGATGCCGCCGCCCCAACAAATGGGGGCAAATAGCTGTATATGGTCTGGTCGCTGTTCTTTCCTTTGTCAGAGGACGGGGAGGGTGGATCTCTCCCTGTGCCTGGACTCATCCTGCTCTGTCCTGGTTCACGTCACAGCACACCCCCCCATCTCCTGACAGGAGATCATCTGTACTTGTGTCTGGGGGCTTTAAGTCTGTTTCCATAAAAAAAACAGCGCTGTGAAAAGGTATGTGTTACTGGCAACATTTGGGGGTTTGCCTGTGTGGTATTGCAATGACTATCTAGACCATTGCAATGACCATGTCCATCTAGAAAGAGGAGACTATGAAATCGCAGGATATCTCCATGGTTGCCACTGGACAGGTGGGCTCCAGAAGAATTGATCTGACCGAGGACGTAGCTTTCAACAGATATCTAATGACAGCGTCAGCAAATTCATGTTCGGTGCATCTACTTTTGGCTGGCCTTTTAACAAAACTGTCCCCCATTTTGTCAGGCTAAACACCAGCCCATTTGAGACCACGTAAATAGCTTGTTGTGTGTGAAGTTGTAGAAGTACAGACACGTTTAAATAAAGACTTTATGGGCAATGTAGAAACTCCAAACCAGGTCCTATTAATAGCAGAGTGGGCATGTTTGTTTTTAGTAGCGGACTGGCGATGTTGATCAGCATTGGGACTAGCTCTGTGTAACTGACTGTCTGTCTACAGCTCATGCTTCTCCTCTTTAAATCACTCCAGGCCAGACTTTCTCACATACAGGCCAAGACAAACAGCACAAACACCAAACACTGACAGCCCACCAAGCTTGTCAGGGCTCTGTGTATGCAACACATTAAGAAAACAAACTAAGCCTACTACATCGAGGTTCATTATATTCCAGGTTTAAAATCCATATTATCTTTATGTAACTGTCCCACTATCTTTATGAGGCTTGTTGGTGAGTGGAGTGGAGAGGCGCTCAGGTCTCCATACCCTCACCTCTATGCTCCGGACCGCCGTGAGAGCGGGGAGCTATCAGCTGTTGCATTCCCAGCTGATTGTGCTGCAGCCCTTATTTAGTCAGGCCTGCCTGCCTTCTTCCCAGCAGACTGTGTGCGTCATTCTCACCCGGCACACGGGGTCTCCACCAGCTCCCTCTCAGACCCACGGCAGACCCACGCTGCAGGCCAGGCCCACCCCAAAATACCCCATGGCCGGCGGGGTCGGGCTGACCCGTGGCTGGCCTCCTGTCTGGCTGACGTGGTTGTGGGGTATTTATGACTCTGACTTCAGTGGGTACAAGCTGGACCGATGGTTGGACAGACCAACTTAAGCCCTCATTAAGGGGGTTCCCAACTCACTCTCATCTAGAATTATATGGGTACCATCACCAAAAGAATTGTGTGGCATTTACATTCTCCTTCCTTTAGCTATTTGACAGCTTTTAATAAAATGATGCAATCCACTCATCTCCATAGCAACTTATAAACTGTGGGTTAGTTTCAGAGCTGGATGAGGCAGACATTACATCACTGTTTGTATGAGTAACACTTCATGGACATCCTGATGGAGCTTATTTTTGTAAACACACATTAATCCTGCGCCTTCCACTCTCCTCAGGGTGCTGTTGTACACAAACACGTAGAGGGGCTGAGACAGCGTTGAGCGGGAAGGTGTGTCTGTGTCATGCCTGTTCATGGAGTCAGCGCTCAGACCTGTCTGCGTGTTCCGGAAGGGCCTGGAGGGAGGGGGGTGGGGGAGTGGAGGATGAGGTGGATCGGGGACTACAGACTCAGAGGTAAAATATTTAGATTTTTCTCTGCCCTCGCCTGGATCTGCGGTCCATCAGTGAGACACTGCAACTGTAAACACACACAGCACTCAGGTGCTGTGCGGTGCACACACTCATGTTAACTCCCCTCCATGTAAGGAGATGAGTGAGTGCGCAAGGAGTTGGACGCAACCTCTGAGCTTGAGCTGAGCATTGTGTGTGTGTGGGTGTGTGTGTGTGTGTGAGTGTGTTTATGTGTGTGTTTATGAAAGGGCGTCAGTGTGTTATCCTGATCAGAGTGTTTGCACCTTCCTATGGTGGCAGGAAAAAAACCCTGTGCCTGTCTGTACTCATCTTTTTCTACAGTATTTAAATTCAATTAAAATCACATTAAAACCTCTTGTGATAACAACACAAGAACATAGTGTTCAGAAGACAGTGAACTGTCCAGAGCACCACACATATGCAAACACAGACAAATGAGGTGCATCCCTTACAGTAATCTCAGTGATCAACGATCATACTACAGTAACCTAGAGTACAAAGCTAGAGGCAAAACCATATTCTCCTAAAATACTAAATAATTTCAAAATGTCGTTGTGACCACCATGTTCTAAAACAGTCACACTTAATCGCCGGCACAAGAGAGCGCACAATTCTTAGCTGTCAGGTGTGCATGTAAGAGTCTGGATTCTAGAGAGACGGTGGGTGTTTGAGGAGTGAAAAGCGATGAAAAGGATTTGTGAACAGCAGAGCAGCTAGCGACCCCTTGCTCCCTGGAAATGGGGTCAACCGTAAACCGACACCTAGGTATTGCGTTCCACTCTGAACTTGACAGTAAATTCAAAATGTTCCACAGCAGCCTCTGTACTATGTAGTGTCACTGTAGACACATAGTCACGCATAGACAAATCTGTTCAATCTTTCCTTTGATGTACACTGACTGAAAACACACACTAACATAATGACTTAGCAGAGGTTGTTGTCTATCAACAGTAGCAGGAGGGGAGACAGACACAAATAACAATAACACCAAAGCTGACAAAAAAATAGCAAAACCAAATTAAATGACAGTTCACAGTTCTCCTAGCCCTGAAAAACACTTCAGCTTGTAATGCACTGCTTTGTGTATTCCTAACTGAAACAGTGCTGTTGTTGTTAACACTACTTATCCACTCCAGTGAGAGTGACCTGAAGTACATTACTGTCACTACAGTAAACCTCAGTATCATACAAAGCACCTCCAAGCTCACTACATGCCACGTTATCAACAGCAGAGGAGTCAGAGAGGGCAGCTATCTCAGCCTGCGTGACCAACAGCCACTGCCCTTGAGATTCCCTCTGATGGTCCACACCTACATTACTGCGTTAGGCTGGCACCTAAATGACCACTGTCCCCTGTGCTCTATGCATAGCACTCTGTTCCCGAAAACCAGCAGTCATACTTTGCAAATCAGAGAGCTAATCATGAGACAGTGAATACCCTCAGTCTGCGGCGCAACAAACAACAGGGCGGTTCACAACTACGCTCACCTCACACATCAAAGAAACAGCAAAAGGCCTGCCTCAGGTCACAGTTTGTGATCTATCATGCTCAAATTCAATAGCCTTTTTGCCATAAAAACAAGTTGTTTTCTTCATTCTTTCTTGCTCCAACCAGATCCTGTTCACGACTCCACCATATTTTCTCAAAGTTTCTTTAAACAACTGAAATGTAAATAATTGTTCATAATACTTCTCTCCATCCTGAAGAAAACAATCTGCACTCTTGTAGCGCAACACTATGGTGTTACGCTCTGTACACATAAGTGGCACATAGCACTGACACTTACCTTTATCTTGTTGGCCTATGAGCCAGTGAGCTAATACCCTGCAAACCTAGGATGCGGGGAGACATTGCATCATACATGTCTCCCAGTCTGAGGAGTTCAGATCACTTCCTGTCCTCACCTGGACGCAGCGATCTCTGCCTTCTGCTTGGCGATGGCCGCGGCCCTCTGCGCCCCCTCCACGCTGCGCTCCACCTTCTGCTTGATCTTGGTGCCCTTGAGCTGGATAACGCGCTTTTTCACCGCTTTCACCAGCATGTTGTTGACGTACTTGCCCTCCTCCTTGCCACCCTCGGCGAACGAGGTGCAGCCGTAGCCGTGGCGCTGGTTGTTGAGCCACTCGCCCTCGTACTTGAGGCCGCTGGAGCGCTCGCTGATGCCGTAGCCCGCGCGCTTGTCGTTCTTCCACTCGCCCATGTACACCTCGGTGGTGGTGGCGTCGATGTCTGCCTCCAGCGGCGGGAAGTCGTGGCCCTCGCCCTCTGGCTCGCTGTCACCCAGGCTGACCATGGAGTTGGCGTCGCTGGCAGAGCTCATGGCCGACTCGCTGCGCAGGAAGCTGATCTTGCTTTTGTTGCTGGTCAGGGACGTGCGCGACTCTGACTTCTTCAGCTTTCCCAGCAGTGAGCTGCGGCTGAACAGGCCCTTCTTCTTGAGCGGCACAGCGTTGGGGTCGACGTGCAGAGAGAGCGCGAAGCCTCCACGGGACGGCCCAGGGGTAGACGGGGTCACCAGCGTCTCCTGGCCCGTGGCATTGGTGGTGGTGATGACAGGCAGTTCCTGTTGCAGCAGGGTGCCATTGCTGTGTTCACTACGCAGAGAGGTGAGTGACGTGCGCAGGGGAGATTTCACCACTGCTGCCATGCCATACGGGACACTCTGACGCACGCCATAACCATGACGCATGCCACCCATGAACTGGCCCTGAAACGTGCCTATAGACACAGGGAAGGAAACAAAGAGAAGGAAAGGGGAACATATGGGATTATCATGACCATTCCAACCTTCCAAATGCCAACACGGACACATATACACTGATGTGTATCCTAGTCTATTATAAACTAGTAAGGAAAAAATTATGCGAAAGGAAAGAGGGCATATGAAAGTGAGCGATACAGAGTCTTGTGTATGTGGTGATGTTGTGATTGTCTGTCTGTGTCTCTGTATGTGTCCGTGCATTGGGAGAGTTCCTACAACTACTGTACATGAAAAATAGTCATCCACCTGCATTAAACACAGCTGTAGAAGCTTCCAGAGTCACAGGAGAAAGCATTTTACTTCTGCTCAACTGGAGTCCGGACACCTAAAGCCCAGTTCTGTGCATCTATAGCCAGTACACTCTTTGCTAGGAAGCATTCCAGCTCTACTTCCTGTAGGGGGTACTACTACTTCCTGTAGTGGATCTTCCACTGGTGTTGGCAAACCAAGGAATCCTAAATAGGTGCCAAGGCAGATTGTTACACACCTCCAGAGAGAGCAGTTTACCAGGCGCCAGCAAATTGAACCCCCCCCCCCTCCTTCATCCCCCTTTTAAATCAGGATGCCTTTGGTGCCAGTCCTCAAGGCATCTACACTGTATTTTGTCTGACAAGGCTGAAATTCACACGGCCAATGGTAAGACATATCAACGACAGACTGTCACTTACGAGACTGATGAGTCAGGAGACCCCTACACTCACCCTAAAATTCATACATATGTGTGTGTGTGTGTGTGTGTGTGTGTGTGTGTGTGTGTGTGTGTGTGTGTGTGTGTGTGTGTGTGTGTGTGTGTGTGTGTGTGTGTGTGTGTACATTTCAGTGTCTCATATGTCAGTGGTACTGCTGATGGTGATTTGCTTAAATACATTATTCTGAAGTAACAACAGCTCTTTTCAGACAGCTGCTCATTTTTAGTCTGCCATATGAGAACAACTTCACACACACACACACACACACACACACACAGACACACACACACACACACACACACACACACACACACACACACACACACACACACACACACACACACACAAAAGCAAACATCTTAGTACATACAACACACTGAGAAAAGCAAAACAGAAAATAACCCAAACATAATACATATGCAGGAAGCCAAAGCACCATCTGTAGTAACTCCAGGGTTCCATGGCTGCACTTATAAACCTGCCCTCTTCATTGATAAGTTCCAGAATCACATGGAGAACCTAGCATGAGGACACACCTACGCTGGACTACAACATGGAACAGGAAATACCTGTCTATATTTCTTGTAGCAGAGACACATTTTCCATTACTTTTCTGGGAATCCTTTACATGCCAATGCCAAAACGATCTTTTCCAACACTACAATATCTCAAAGGGCAAAGGAAACTGCCACGTTTACGAGGAAACTGACTACACTTGAACACAAAAGTGACAGTCATTCGTAGTTATAAATGCTAAAAGAGTGTCGTGGGAGCAAAGCAAATGCGTAATGATTGATATGGCACATAATGTCCGTGTGTATTTATAGTGTTGTGTGAGTATGTTTAGAGTTTTGTTTTGTTGTCTTACCTCCATCTGCATAAGTCTCCGTGCCATATCCTTCCTGAAGTCCATTATTCCATGTACCTTCATACTTGGCGCCACTTCCCTGGCTGAGGCGAGTGCCATACCTTCCTTTGAAGCCGTGTGTCCACTCGCCCTTGTACACCCAGTGTCCTTTTGTCTCTATGCCCAGGCCGTGGCGCTTTCCCTGGGACCAGTAACCCTCAAACGTGTTTCCACTCGGCCAGGTGTAGATCCCGACCACCTCAAATCCGTAATTCCAGGAGCCCGAAAATTCCCCTTGCCCCTTAGGTCCTGTGCAGATCCCATGGCCGTGCGCTTTGCCCCCCTCCCATCCGCCACAGTATGCCCCACCATCATCAAACTCAAACCTGCCCCCACTCATGTTTCCCCTACCTTTGAACTTTTGCTCAAATCACTTTAGACTAATACATCAATTACCCGTCAGAGACCTGGGAAGACGAAATTTAAACGCTGATATAACCTTTACTCATCTTCATCTAATAGTTCCCCATAACGTCCATGAATGTCAAATCCGTATTCTTATTGTCGTGTTCATATTTCCGATCAAATTAATGTCACAGTGCGCGGGTAAACTTTTTCCACTCTTCTTGGATGCTTCCAGAATTCTGGTTCAGACTATAAATCCAACAGCGAAACAAATTGATAGCTATTTCTCTCGATTCCGAAACTTCGTTGAGTTCTAACTTCATCGAAACGGAAACATTGGTCTATGTTACTACAAATACGGGTTTGTCTTCTGTTGCATGTTGTTCCTAGAGTTGACTTTTGATTGAAATCAGTCTTAAAAGCCTTTGATCATCCATGGCTCAGTGGAGGGTGTCTGCGCCCCTCGCCCCTCTCCCTGCCGCCCCTCTCGCGCGCTGTCCACGCGCCTGCTGCTGCTGGAAGCGTTATAACAGACCTAACAAGGCGAGCAGATCCTCGCTTGGTTCCAAAAATACAACCCAATCCTTACCCCGCAACAAGGCACTTTTAAAAGCAGTGCCAAACACTTGCAGTCGAGGGGCTGGGCGGGCTTATGACCATATCAAGTTCAGACAGTTCTATGTTAGGAGCACGGAACTGTGCAGACAGTGTCGTTTACTATATATTTATCTATTACGATATATAACAACCACAATAGAACTTTTAATGAAAATGTGGCACAACAAGAGTAAAGTTGAGAACAGGAATGGGACTTGAAGGTGCATTACATATGTCTGTTTACGTGGAGAGTTGTGAATATCTAGGTGAGGAGGTCCCTGGTGTAGCGTGTGAGTGTGTGTGTGTGTGTACATGTGTTTGGAGTGTATGTCGGGTAGGGTGGATGGGCGGAACATGGCCAACTTCACAACGTCGTGATGTTCTGGGACCTCGTGTATCAGCACAGGTGGTAGGCTATGCACATGACCGCATCTCAGATCATAGAAATCTCGCGGCAATTAGAAATCGTGACTTTCTCTTAAGGCCACCGTCTGCTCGGTGGACCCTTGAGAATATTCCCTCCAATCATAGCATGCCGCATGGTGGTTCGGCTGTCAATTGAAAAAACACGACTATGTGGTAAAAAAGTAAGACGGCAATCTAGTGCAGGCTACATTAACTTTCCTGAATTTTCTAATTAATTATGGATTTATTTGAAATCTTTAGTCAAAAAAGCACATTCAGTTAGCCCCATACCCGAATACAAATATTCTCACTAGAAAATAGAGTACATTGGCATTTTTCGTTCGTTTCGTTTGCTGTGCTTGCTGTGAAACACATGCAGGTGATTATAATGAAGAGGCTCCCTCTACTGGTGAATAACAATTATGAGGGGGAAAAAAAATCTCATGATCATTTGTTTATGAAATAATGTTTAATATAATACAAATAATGAATATGTCTTAGATTAAATATTCAGGTCTGTTTAACTTGATATTCACGATAATGAGAATTTCAGTTTGAATCTTTTTGCAGTCGTTTTAGAGATACATTTGGTGATGTGAATACATTGTATAGTACGGTTTTATGCCGACACAGTGAAATATGTGCACTTTGACCTTCGCGTGAAACGCGCTTCAGTAGATCAGGAGCGCTTCTCAGAGGCTTCCAAGGCGCATGTTTGCTCTCTGTGATGTAATACACATATGGCAACTATTTCCCATGCTTCACTGCATGTTTGCTTCGGATGGAGCCCACTCTGCGTCTCTAAAATCTGGCTGAAAAGAGCCGTAGGTCTTGTCACGGACTACTACACAGACACGGGAGCAGGTTTTGAGAGGGACTGGCTCGATCGGGAAGGGAGCTGAAGCGTCGACGTTTAATCAATTATGCCCTGTTCGTGGTGCTGAAATCCCCTGCTCTCTCTCTCCCTCTCTCTCTATCTCTCTCTCTCATCCGTCCGTCCGTTCCTCCCTCTCTCTCCCTTTCACTCCCTCCCTGGTACCCTCTCACACGCTCAACATCCTCTGTCATGGCGTCTTCCAACAATGTTACCCCCACCAACTGTAGCTGGTGGCCCATCTCTGCCATGGAAGAAGATGGCAAAGAAACAGATGGAGACGAAAACCAAGAGCCTACAATAGAGCCCAAGCCCTTCTCCAAAGATAGGCTCGTGTTATATCACTGGACGCAGTCCTTCAGCTCTCAAAAGGTAATATCACAGCAGGAAAATGGAGGTGTCTGTGTAAATGACATGTCATTTGCAGCGGCGTTGCTTCTGGGATTACCTAAAATACAATTGCATTTGTATGATGATCTGTCATATTCGAGACTTTTGTATGTCTCCATCGGTTATACATACGATGTCTTTTAAAAGATATTACGAAACTGCTGCACCACCTAAAATATGTGGTTCCAATGGGATACCGTAGGATAGATGATTGCTAGTCAATAGCCTACCGTATCCCTGTGTCGATTGGAAACACTTATGGAATAAACATTGACATATTGTTACCAGTTCACTCAATTCGAACCATTTTGAGCAACATCCTCCGATAGCCTTCAAGACAATACTAAATAATTAATTGAAATGAGCTAGCTTTGAGGAAAAACAATGAACTTGCGTTGGTTGTCTCCGTTGCTTTATGGGTATGTTGCATTGGATGTCTATGGTATTAATGTAAAGGTCAACCTGTCGAGGTGCTGGGGTTCTGGGTACAACGTTGATTCGCGTCGCGGTCACTTAGGGTAACGATAGGGTCGCCTGTACAGAAGCATGTGAGTCGGCTGCAATTCTGGAAGCCTCCGATACAAATGGTTATCATTCTTTATAATGTGAGCATGGCAGCTACTTATTCTGTCTGCTCAATGTTCCCAAAGCTTTGACTTGGCCTTAATATAGAGTCAATAACAGCTATTTTCTTGATGTTCCAGTGTATCTGTGTTCTACACATGGCATCAGTTAGATTTGTGTGCTCTCAGTGGCTTTTAGAATGTAGATTGTGGATATGTGAGCTTCTATAAATATCAGTACCTGCTATCGTCTACAGCTGAAATACCTGTGGCTACAGTAGCTATGGCCACAGTGTGCATGGTTACAGAAGCATGTTAATTCATGGATCTCCCTGTCTTTGAACCAGTCCCCTCCATCAGTGACCAGGTGCTCATTCTAGAGTACTTCCACTCAAAGTTTGTCAACAGGCCTCCTGAATAACACAGATATAAGCTGTTTGTCTGTGTGCAAAAAGGGTGCTGACTTGTTACTGTAAGTGGGTTGAATGGCTGACACTGATTAATGGCCTGGGGTACCTGAATTTACTATTTTGTTGTGTTTGCGATTGACTCTTGGTAGATGTGTGGTTTTGGTGGAACGTGAGGGAAAGCGACACGAGGGCCTTTGTTGTGTGTTGATGTAGCAGTGAGATGTGTGGATATTGGATGACTTGGATGTATTGGTATGGTTGAGCGTGTATTGTTTTGGAGAACATTAGAGATTGGAGGAATGGATATGAGAATGAATAGGTGACGCTGCGAGGAGTGGATTGTATTGGTTGTGGGCGTGTCATGTGGGTAGAGAATGTATAGTTTATGTGTATAGGAGAATTATGTTTTTGGGAATGTCTGGTAGTTTAAGAGTGTCTAGGTGCGCTAGCTGTTAGTTATGTTGTAAGTGAGAAAGATATATTTGTGTTAAGGGTTTGTATTTTACAGAGTTGGCTTAAATGTCCAAATGGCCGTATGTTCTTATTGAGAGTA
Organism: Sprattus sprattus; assembly: GCF_963457725.1. Classification (NCBI taxonomy): domain Eukaryota; kingdom Metazoa; phylum Chordata; class Actinopteri; order Clupeiformes; family Clupeidae; genus Sprattus; species Sprattus sprattus. The sequence continues at coordinate 11,981,915 of NC_137914.1, forward strand.
AATCATATGAGCGGAGTAGTCTGTTTGAGAAAATGTGCCTCATGAGTGTGTTTCTTGGGTGGGGGCTTGTGCTGTTTAAGGCCTCTGGCTGGGAGCCAAACGAAGTGTGCCTGTTAATGCCACTCATCACCTCAACCCAGTGGCTGCCGGGCCGGTGGGATGCCGGTTTATCTGCATTATCAGAGAGGCCAGCAGAGAGTCCAGCAGGGCCATGTGCAGGCTGATGAGCCCCTAATTATGTCAAAGAAAATATAGCTTTGCCTCAGGACACTGTACATTCAGCCCGGATACAGTTGTTTCCATTACCCTAGAAGAGAAAGTGTGTGTGTGTGTGTGTGTGTGTGTGTGTGTGTGTGTGTGTGTGTGTGTGCGTGTGCGTGTGCGTATGCGTGTGTGAAATTAGATAGGTACAGTAGTTTATGCATTGTGCAGACCACAGCTTTTATGTTGCTGTTTTTGTAGCGACGGCAACGAGTGTCAGCATTACTGGAACTGGTCTTGTCTGTCGCACCCTTCAATATCTTCATCAAATGTTTTAAACTGTCAACTGAGAGGTGTCCATGGTGGCTGGTGCAGCTCCTGTTGTGCTCGGGGCCTCTTGTTATCCAGACCAGAACACGCTCAGGCCTGTGATTCTCACTGAAGCGTCTCAAAATCGTTCCCCTCTTATTACTGCTGGACATATCAGCTCACAATGGCAATGACACTTGGCCAGGCTGTACTGGGTGAGAGAGACCTTTGACTGCTTCTGCTACTGCTGTCACTGCTGCTGTTATAGAGGAAAGCCAAGTGAGCAAGAGGCACCAGAGAGATTTGTAGCTTGCGGGACTGGATGTGCAGGAGACCCAGAGAGCAGGCCTCTACCACCATGCGCTTGCTTTGGACTGCAGGACTGTCCGTTGCACACAAACAGAATAGCAGGCTGCAGCCGGTCCTGAGACCAGCAACCTGTAGTTTAAAGTCTGTGGAATAAATGTCTCTCTTCCCACACAGGCACTGCAGAAGGCAGCCTGTCTGTGGAGACACAGTAGAGCTGA
>NC_137914.1:11987951-12010451 GCF_963457725.1 Sprattus sprattus
CTGGCAGACGTGTACTTGGGAGCCACACTGCACCGCCTCAAGTTCTTGGGACTCTCTAAGAAATACTGGGAGGACGGGAGCCGACCCAACATTCAGTCGTTTTTTGAACGCGTGCAGAAACGCTACGCTTTCCGGAAGGTTCTGGGAGACATCCACACCACCCTCCTGTCAGCAGTTCTACCCAACGCCTTCCGCATGGTCAAAAAGAAGCCACCCTCTTTCTTCGGGGCGTCCTTCCTAATGGGCTCACTCGGGGGTATGGGTTACTTTGCCTACTGGTTTTTAAAAAAGAAATACATGTAGTGAATGCCCCCCTTCCCCTTGTCTTTAGTGTCTGTGGATTTTGTGTGATGTTTCAAAAAAAATCTGTAGCTTTGTTTTATGACAGCAGGAATATAAGAGTGTGTGCAGAGAACAACACCAATACTCACAAGAGAAATGAGAACATTCCATGGCAGGGAGTTCTTCCTCTGACAGCACGTTTTTTCTGTTTATTGATGCCTTCATCCTGGTTTCTTTCAGGAGTTTATTGGTGATTCATTAGTTTTATTTATGTTGGTGTTTCATTGTTTCTCAATCTCTCTGGAGGCATGCTTGAGGCCTTCGGCCATTTTGTCAAAATATTGCCAAGAAAAATACTCATAACTGTCTTATTGATTTTGCTCACTTTTGTTGAGATTATTTTTATGACTTAATAACACCATATTGCAGTTTAGTTTCCTTAATGCCAATCATGGCATTCACCTTTAAGCCCAGTAGCCCTGTCGATCTTGCGCGTTTCCTTAAAAAACCTGAGACTCTCTCTGAATTGTCTCCTGGTGCCAAATACTGCCAAAATAAATAACAACCTTTACATTAATTCTACACGTTGGTTGACCGAGAGAAAAAAAATCCAGTCATTGCCATTTAAAGAAATTATACTAGACAACTGAAAATGTTAGGTGACATGATGTACATCGACTGAAATCAAATCCATTTAATCATCACTCCCTCCATGTAGGACTGCACAAGTAGACACACTAGACCTCATATTTACTCACTGATGGGACTTGCTCCTGCATTGCATTGCATGATTTGGCTGCCTTGGTCCATTATCCAGTCATGTATCTGTGAGATGCTTGGCCAGGCAGGTGTGATAGTGATTTATGGTGATTGTAACTAGGTTAGGTTTAAGACATACAGGGGAATCTGGATAAAAGAATGAACTAGTATATGAGAGCTCTCTTCACAAAATCCCTTTACATTGGTTGGATATGTGTTTAACATAAAGAGGAGTGATCTCAAGTGTGTATGAAACATCTGTGTATGACAAAACTATAACAGTCTCTTCAGGATTTTGTGATCTTGCATATTCACAAATTCAAGGATTTCCCACAATTGTAACTGTGGGTTACAATATGTGGAATTTCTGCATTATTTGCAAATGAGTTAATTTAACTCAAAATCACCGCAATTTTAAGCGCACTTTTTGAGAATTTTCACAGCAAATTCAGTTACTTCTGGCTGCAATAAAAAAACAGCCCAAGATCCTGGTGGGATACCATTTTTAGGAATTGTCGCAGGAAATGAGGAAAAAATAGTCAAAATCACCGCAATTTTTGAGAATTCTCACTGCAAATTCTGTTACTTTTGGCCACAACAATCTAAACAAACTCTTGCAAGATCCTGAAGGGACTGCTTTGAACAAATGGTGATATCTGTGTGTGTGTGCTGGCAAGAGTGCTGCTGATGTGTGTGTGAACTTGCTTCGTTGTCTGCTGAGATTTCACCTTCTCCTGGTCTCATGTATCCTGTCACTCTTGTCCCTCAGGATGAGGGGTGTGATGTTTGAACTGAGTTAGGCCCTTTTGCTTAGGTGAGGGTGGTGAAGTGTTTATGTTCAGGTGAGTGTGTTGTCTGTGTTCATGTGATTGAGCCGTGTGGCATAGTAAGGACACCAAAGGGTCGGCCCTCTAGCACACTAGCAGTGTGATGTATAGTTTTTATCTCATGGAACACTGCAGCTCTCCCCAATGGCAATAATGACAAACAAGCGGTAGATCCTAATTTATGCTTGGAACGAATGCTGTATATATCAGTGTTAATGTGATTGGTGTAGCTAAGCATGACTGCAGAAAAATATCTTCACCCTTCATCTGTTACTCTGGCCTACTCCTGTCACTTCCTGCAGGTCTGTGTTTGCCGTTGCTGATAAACGGAAATACTCCAGAATCAGATCTAAAGCATCTTCAATGGGTTACCTTAAGAAGGTCGAACTGGTGTAGGCGAGCAATGGGTCAGTTGGGCAGGTTCGTGTTTTCTTTTTCCAGAAGGGGACTGTGAACGGTGTTTAACCAAAGATAATCATCAGTGTCTCATGTTCACCTACACATGCTGTCATCTGCATCTATTCCTATGGTCTCCTTGCACAAGATATTTACATTCACACATTTGTCCTTTTCATGTATGCAAGTATGTATGTGAAATTATCTATTTGTGTCTTTTTTTATTTGAAAATTGACCTTCAATATATTTCTATCTTCAGCTGTTTGGAAGCATTCATTCAAAAGCCAATCATTTTCAACCACTAACCATATATCAGTCACAGAGCTCATAATATCCAGGTCTCAATGTCTGTCTGTGATGGTGATCCTCCTATGAAACTGGTAAACATAATCTACAGGTTCACTAGAAAGTAGAATCAGCACCGGAATGTAACTTGCAGAAGTCTCCTCCACCTCAGTCTTGCAGAACAGTCTAGAATGCCAGTGGGAACATTACACTCTCAGAGCCCTTTGTCACACTTCCCAGCAAACCACACTCCCTCTGTCTGTACTTGCAATCCTCTTTTTGTGTTTACTTTGGGGAAACCTGTGGGTCCTGGACCACTTTCAAGTCATGACTTATACAAACCTACAGAGGCAAATTAGCTATTTGAGGGACGATTTGTGGCCATTTAAGTTCACAATAGATTATTTTCGATTTTGTATTTTTTATTTTTATATTTATAAATATGCATTTATTTATTAAGGTGCTCTTAAAAATGTTTGTTCATAAGCCTTAATTTGTTCAGTTGCCATCAATGAAAAATAAATTAAAATGCTTAACAGAACAACCTGAGTAGCTGCACTCATTCTGCCACAAGCTGAGTATCAGCATAACCAGCCCTGCCAAACCTCCCAGGTGGGAGACAGGTGAGAGGCCTGTTACTTCTACTGCTGCAAAGCTTATCTAGGCACATGTTTTAGTATTGAAATTGTTGGGTACTTCACTTTCTGTACCATGTTGAACATGCTTTATTTACTTTGGACATGTTACTGACCAAAGACGTACCATGAAAAGATACTTCGGAAGAACCTTTCAAGATTCACCTCAGAATCTTGGAAAGAAAGCTGGTGTGTAGAATAGTTGAGAACAGTTTTTCCCACAAAATATTTTTGAAGAACCATTTTTTTTTTTTATGGGACCTAGCCCAAAACTTTGATATCCCCCAACAGTTTGTACCACACACTTGTGTAAACAATAACAGACATGTTTTACAGCAAATTCTCCTACTGAGATGTTTAATAGATTTCCATATCTATCGGGGACGTAATAAATAATTACATTAAAACCAATAATCTTGGCACAAATCATATTCCTGCTTGGTGCTAGGTGAAAAAAATCTATTACTTTACATATCCCTACAACCCTACTATACAGTACTATAGGTACTACACAAAATAAAATAAAAACACTGAGAACCTAAAGAAAAACAAAACACCATCTGCGTTTGCCATTATACTTGCATTTCTTTTGTCAGGAGAAATATCTAAATTAATTCAAAAGCATATTCATCTGGTAATGTACAGTACTGAGTCCATGGGTCTGAGTAGCATTATTAACGTTACTTATCCACTGATGGTGTAGAACAGTCTACTATATTCCTCTCAACATATTTCATGTGGAATTACATGGATCAAGAAAACTGCAGAGTCACCCTGAACAGGCTGATGCCTTTAACACGGCACCTATAACTGTAAACTCCTGACCTGAAGGCAACAAAGGCCAAGTCTTAGTGTCACTGGTGACCAATGAAAGTGACTACCACAAGCCTCTTGGATTACACTGGTGTTTTTTTTAGGCACCTCAGCTGCTTACTGCTATGTTTGGGCTCTTGAGGCACCCCTTCCATTCAGAATAACCTTTCAACGGGATAAACACACTTACAGAGACACAGAGTGGACCCTAACAAAGTACAATGGTGGTGGAGGGAGATTGTTTCCACAGTGCATTACATTTGTCTGATATTTTGATGCAATAGTTAAGTGCAAATTAAGGTGCTTATGTCCCTCAGGCATGAAGTTTGATCTGTCTCTGAGGGGGAAGTCCTGGTGATAAACGCTTTCGGTACCAGACTCGATATGTGAGATACCAGGCCAGCAGTCCACAGGCAGTCCCTATGAACTTGTCTAACGGGCTGTGAAAGTATACAGAAGTGCTGACAAACATAAACAGCCAGAGGTACACTATGACAGACATTGACAAGTACAATACATTCAGTAGCGGTTTCCTAAACCCTCTCACATCTGCCACCATGGCCGCCATCTCCTCACTGATGACAAGGGCAGAGTAAGACAGAATGAAACTATGTCCAGATATGTCACAGCCATCCCAGACAAAGCCGTTTTTCCTGCAGACTCCTTTACTCGTCAGCTCTCCACGGATGACCTCCTTGGTGCTAGTCTCATAGCATGACCCTGTGGCCTCCTCAATAAGTTCGAAGGTGTTGACACAGATGTACCAGACTGCTGTGGCCACCAGAAGTGAGCAGAGCCGGCGCAACACAAACTTGGGCGGCCTGTTCAATGAATTAGAAAGGACCACAAAGGGCACTAGCAAAAATAAGGTCCACCCCCATGACACTTTCACAAAGTACCTGCAAAACAAAAGACATGACAACATTTAAGATATTTTACCATTCAAAATGTATTAAGAAGTCAGATTACGTCATGTAGATAGTCGACTAGGGCACTGTCTCTCTGACAGGTTACTTCAACAAATCCTTCCATTCATATATCCAAACAATTATACTCTATAGCGAAGGTAAAGTTAATAATGAAAAGTTTTCAGATTATCAGCTAATGTTAGCTAGCTGGTGAACGTTAGCTGACAAACAGCAAGTTTGTTCATTCTTCCTTGAATAGCTAAGGTCATAAAACAACACAACGTACATGCATCAAAACCATACTGCCACTTTGCTGTGTTTATAATGTCCTAAGACAAGTATCCTAATTGGCCGAAGTTGTGACTGGCTAGGCATCTTGCCTGGCTAGCTATATTCCTTGTTAGCGACTTTGCTAGCTAACGTCAAAGCACTTAGCCCGCTAGGGTTACAAATCGAAACCAGCTAGAGAAGGCTTTATCATACACCCAGCGATCTGAATGGATCCTTATATAACTCTTTCTATAACTTAATTACGAATGTATTGTTAATGGCATTGTTGAAGAAATCCTAGTTAAATGTTTGGTCCAGCTAACAAGAACAGCCACGTAAAACGATAGCTAACTTTAGGTCATTTTCACAACTCCAAATACTTACAAGTTCAGAACATTTTTAGTGTCACTGAAATATGACTTCGGGACGAGGTCTTGTTCTTTTAAAAAAGATCCTAATATACAGATTAAAGAGAAGGCACAAGGTAAAAGTACACGATCAGCTGAGATCTTCCAAATCACTCTGAGCTTTCTAACTATTTTATCCATATTAGCCATGAGGTAGTCTCGGCTAAACTTGTACTCCTGTGGAAGGAACTGTCTATGAACGAGACCGACGGAAGGGCAAGGTGGTTCGTCCGTACGTCCGGATAGTGACGTCAACATGAGTCAGCCCTGTTAGAATCTGAGACCTAATGAAAGTGACCAGTCGCCACCAAGACATTTAAAGTTGAAGTTGAGAAATGATAAAGGGAAACTCCGGGAATTTTCAAAGTGGATCCTATTTGAAATATTTTTGTGTCCAAATTCCTACCAGGGACAAGAAACGAACTAAATCGGTCCCAGACCGTTTTCCCCGGGTTTATCCCGCATCTCAGATGTCCGCCCCTTTCCGTTTTGTCATTTCTCCCGGTAATATCCTGTAGGCCTATATTATGAGGTCCAAACGAATTTGTATTAATAATCAAATAAAAATGTCCAATGTTCTACAGTTGCCAGATCATGTACTCCAACTCAAAGGGAATGGGAAAAAGACAGAAGGGGACGCCGGTCCGTCAACGTATCAGGCATTGCTTTGCATTCCACATAGCAATGCCTCCTCAGAGAGGAGTTTCAGTATGTTTCAAAATAGTTACAGAGAATAGAACACGTTTGAAGAACAGCAATTTGTGCTCTCTCTTGTCTTGAAAAATAAACTATACTAAGCCTCCTTTAAAGAAGCATACACCCCATCTAAGAAAACACGTTGGGCAGCCAAGTCAGCCACAGACACAGCCTACAAAACAGTTAACTTTTAACCTCTATTCTGTATAGATCTGTATATAGGATTTCTATGAATGAATTTCTATGTATAGCTGGCAAAATCTGAGATTTGTTTCCAAACTCATAGTTTCTCCTTAATTCTGTACAACTGAAGAGTCACATTCATACACTGAATATGTTGTTCACAACCAATATAATATGCTGCTTGTTTTAATTGCAGAAATCTCCCGGATTTTGCTACTAAAATGGAAATTGTGTGATCAACTTCAGCCAACACAGTCATCCCAGCCTTAGATAAAGTGTCCTCCTTGTTCAGAATTCCCAGACAATAATCTTTCATTTAACAATAAACAGCTCTCTAAGTTTGCAGGCCATTTAGGCTTCCATCACCAAAGGTTAACACCTCCGTGGCCCCAAGCCAACACAACAGCAGAAAGTTTCATGCACACACTTGGTGAAGCCATCTGTGTAGCAGAAACTGAGAGCATCCCATGGCAACATTTAACGCATTCCTCCGTAAGTATCGCTCTATACCACCCAGCACCACCGACGCATCACTTGCTGAATTGATGTTTCAGCGAAAAATCCACACCAGGATTCATACTCTCACCACAATTATTGAAAGTGACATTGATCAAGAAATCAGCAGAGACAGGTAAAGCAAATTTGAAGTTCAACACAGATACATGCCATTACTCCAAGCCAAGCACTCTCACCCCTGGCAACACTGCTTCACCAACAGTCCAAGCACAAGAAATTACACAATTACAACAGTCAAAAGGTCATTGTCTCAATGGTCACAGCAACCAAAGTTCTACATTCCATTACAAGAAACTCCTCTTTCTTCATGGACATCATTGCAGAGATACAGGACGTCTCACCAGATTGTGATACGGTCATTGTTGCCGCACCAAGGTACACAGAACTGAAACAAATGTACTGTGGCTTTCTGCGGTGGTGCACAGCTTCACACAGGAATGGAACCCGTGAAGTTGGATACTGCTGTATGCGTGCGTCTAATTTGAGTATGTTCAGTTAACTTTATCGTTTGGTTAACAGAAGTCATCTGTGTATTTTCTCGTATATGAAAACACAGGACTGCTACATTCTGTGCTGAGAGCATCTGTGCTGGTCAGATGACTCTTCTAAATCTATTCACTCAGTAGAATTTAAGGGATTTAGAGAGTGAAACAGCACAAACATGTTCAAGTTGCACAGACAGCAGGAGCTATCTGAACTGCTACACAGGCCGCTGCACATAATCCGCACCAACACCACTGCAGTTGAGCGTGACCGATGAGCACGTAGGCAGCTGGCTAGTTGGCCTTAAAGGGAACAGGGGGAGAGGTTGCCCAACACTGCTTTATTTTAATAATGCAAACCTCACCCTGCTTGATGCCCTGTATCCTTCACAGAACATACAGGAGCGTTCTCTCTCTTTCTTTTCTCTTTCTCTTTCTCTTTCTCTTTCTCTCTGTCTCTGTAGTGTGTGTGTGTGTGTGTGTGTGTGTGTGTGTGTGCAGTGTTGGGGGTAACGAGTTACAAAGTAACGGACGTTAGTAACGTCATTACTATTATTGGTAACGGAGTACAATAACGCATTACTCTCAAAATATTGGTAACGTCACTACTTTACTAGACCTCAGTAACGAGCTTTCCTGCGCTACCTAAGCCATTTTTTGCCAGTCCGAAAAGTTCTCTTTTAGTGGCGCGTGCATGCTTCCTGCCTGTGTGCTTATTTTGGCACCGTTGCCACAGAGACCAATTTGAGTGATTTGAGTGACGTAGCTGCTAGTGCGGAGAAGGAGGGAAGCGGGGAAATGGATGAGACGGAGACAGGAGAGTTCAGCCAGTAGCGATATTCTAATTAATACTTTAACTTTGTTGCTCGAAAGGACAAAAATCTGCGTGTTAAATGCTCTATGTGTCCAATTGAACAACATAAACACTCATAGGCCTACAGATAGGATAGCAAAACCGATGTATAAGCAGAATCAGAACGGCAGAAAGGCAGGACGTCAGATCACAGTGACAGGCTGTTTTTTCTCATTAAATGTGAAGGTTGAGATAGTCATAACATTTAATTCAGTCTAACTGGTGGTGCTTTTGTAATACCAACAGACACTTCGTTGTGGATAAGTAAAGCCTATGTACTGTTCTCACTACGTGTTTAGCATAACATCGCATAACTATGTTTCTGGATAACAGCTGTTGCCATTTCCACGAGACGAACATTTGAATGATGTCAAAGTAAAAGTCCAATACTATACTGTGTTCGTTTCCATAACAACAATACAAGCAATATACATTTGCAGACCTGAATAAGCAGAGGGCAGAACAGCCAAGGGTGCCAATAATTGTGGAGGGCACTGTATTTGGAAATTTATGTTGAGTGACTTTGAGTATGAGCTTTTCTCTTAACCCACTACAGTGATTCCTACAGCAAGCTGGTTTTGTTCTCAGGAGTATGCCCCCATTTGGTTAAGTGGGGTCTCATGTTTCCAAAAGCCTGTTTTTGGCCTATTTTTAATGTGTTACTGCTGATTGACCCACCTGAATGTCCCCACCATACATGTCCACTTGTATCCTGTTTGTGGATTTTAAAGTGAGGCATATTTCTTTGGTCAGACAGTGACAGGGTTAATGTCCGTTCAAGTGGATGGCTGAGTTTTATATGCCCTATTGTTTTACATGTTTACAATTGCAATACACTATGAAAGGCTAAGAGATGCCCTTTATAGAAAATTGAAAATAAAATGATGAAAGGGCCATGATGTTTGCCCAGCTTTGCGGTAAATTTGGACATTTGCTTAAAAAAAATGAAAAGTAAAGTAACTAGTAGTGAAGTTACTTTTCAAATGCAGTAACTAGTAAAGTAATCTAGTTACAATTTTCGGAAGTAACTAGTAACTTGTAACTAGTTACTTTTTCTGAGTAACTACCCCAACACTGTGTGTGTGTGTGTGTGACTTTGTGTGTGTGTGTGTGTGTGTGTGTGTGTGTGTGTGTGTGTGAGAGAGAGAGGGTGCGCCAGGGTGGGTTTGTGTGTGTGGAAAGTAGAAACAACTTTGGCTGTGAACCAAGCTGAACTGCACACAGATGTTGCATATAGAAAACAACCACTCCAAATCCTCAGGCATGCAAAGAGGATTTCAGATGTAAAGCTTTACCAGCAGCAGCTCAAGCAAGGGTGTTATGTTAGGACTTCACCAAAGTCAGTATTCAACAGGCCTACTTCAAAGTGCTAAGGTCTTTCTGGTGCACTTGCCAGCCAAACTGTTCTCATTGTAGGACTGCATCAGTTGAGTGAAGTGAATGACAGTTTTCCAATGACAAAGTCCCGATTTAGCTTAATGTAAGTACTTGCCGGATCTTTCTCAAGAGTCCATGTGTGGCCTGAAACTAGATCCATCCTGTTTCTGTTTTATTTCCCAGTGTGCTGTGTGATTGGCTCACCTCACCCAGGATTTAGTCTGCCCTTTGTTCTTTTCACCAGTAGGTGGCAGCTTGTGCCGTATGAGTTCTGGTAACTTGTGATGTACAAACTCGTTTGAGTTTGTAAGGCTACAGCCCACCTATGAGAATTTTCAAACACTCTAGCTGGCTTGTCAAATTTGGATCTTGTTAGTCTCCACTGAAAAGTTCATGATAAGTGGTTAACTTCACTGATGGGTTTTCAATGAAAGTGTCACTGAATGAATCTATTTGCCTTGATCTGTTAACAAGTCAGGTTTCTGGAGTTTAATTTCAGCGTGGAGACCCCCTCTCAGCTGCTGCTTAGAGAAAGGCCTACCCGATAGCAGAATGCGTTGGCATTTATACAGTTCAGCCAGGTAGAATGCAAGGGGGGGGGGGGGTCACATGTAATTAGCTTGGATCTCAGTGAGACAGACACAGTACACATCCAAAATGAGTAGCAGATACCAAATAAGGAGTTAATGTCTTAATAACAATATTTCAAGTTCTATCAGTACCCTATATGAGCATATAGTATATGCTCACACAATAACAACCATGCAACAGCCAATCAAAGCAGGAAACATTAATATATGTTACAGATAGATAATGATACAAATTAACAGTAGAATAGCTATTTTGCAGTTTCATCAGGAGCTCGCCCAAAGTGAACCATAGCAATTCTGGTGAGGTAAGATGTTGTTGGAGTGAGGCCGTATGGACACACTTGCTGAAAAGCCCAAAGCAAAAACTACTTTCAGAGGGAGAGATAGTACAGGAGACAGTGTCAAACACAAAAAGAGATGAGAAACACAAGGAGAGGAAAAACAGAAGGAGAGACAACCTAAAGGGGTCAGGGGAGGAGAGAGAGAGACAGAGAGACGAGAGAGAGAGAGGCCACGGCTCTGAGAAGTGTCTGAAAGCTGCACCGGACAGGCCAAAGGCTCATGTCAGAGGTGAGAGGTCATGGTTGGGTCATTAATATGGAACCACCAGCTGGTTGACTGATGTAACAAACAGCATGTTTGTGTCGACATCGACAACTTCCCCAGTCTTGATTTATCTTGACTGCTGCAGTAGTCTATAGGTGAATGCCTCTGCTGTTCCAAACCTTCTCACTAAATCATTTGAGAGTTTGAGGAGGAGCAAAAAGAGCTCCATTGCCTTTGTTCAGAATGGTTTCTTGTGGGCTCAGTTGAACCTCACACACCCAGGATGTTAATGGCAGGAGCGGGAGCTTCAGGGCGTCACTTTTGCAGTAGCCAATTGCGTGGCTGGACTGCTGAGGAATGCTGTGGAATGGGAGAGCTGGAAAATTAGAGTAATGATCACCCAGCAGGGAAACAAGAGTGAAAGCCTAATACTGATTTTGGAAGAAGAACCAGCCATGCATGTCTGTGTGTTTATGTAAGTGAATTGTGTGTTTTGTGTCTCTGGAAGGGTGTGTATATGTGTGTGTCTGTGTCTGTATGTGTAAACGCAGCTCCACGGCCTTGCACTTGATGCACTCTGGCTTGGCCAGGGAGTGTGAGTTCAGATCCCGCTGCTTTAAGCACGCTCCTGGTCTCTGGTCCAGACTACACACCCTGCAGTGAACTGAAATACTGCTGCTGCTGGAAATGATGGCAGCCTGCTAGTGTCTTGTCTGAGGGGAGCAAGGGTATATCTGCTCTATTAAATCTACAGTGGGTGAATGAAGGTCTAGAGAAAAGTCCACTACATGCCAGGTTCACTGGGACATAGTCTATATTTACAGTTGTGGTAAGTTCCTCTGTAATGTTGTCACAGCATGTGCTGTACATGCACCAGACCGTGGAATGAGAACACTAGACATACTCCATGGTCGCAATAATGTCACCGGCACTGACACGCCAGGGAACATGTTCTTTATGTCAGTCCACAGCATTGTTGTTTGTCTGTGTTAATGTGTGCTGGGTGCAAATGTGTGTGTTTGAAAGAACCTTTTGGAAAGCATGGTATTTGTATGTGTGTGCATATCTTGTAAGACACCAGTAGGTATTATTGCACACCGAATAAGGTATGTTAAATAGTCCTATACTAACTCGACTGGCAGTAAAATCGCAGTAGTTGTCTGATGATGACCTACATGGGCATCTGCTTCTATTAGAACTGGAGGCCAGTCTCAGGTCAGGTCAGCCTCAGTAGTGCTGATCAGTTACAGAAGGATTGGAACAATCCAGAATACTATTAAACTCTAATGATACTCAGGCAGAAAGAACTGAGGAGAGCCGTAAGCTGTCCAGTCCTGGGCTCTGTGCCACAGCAATCCTTATCAGAGTGGCTTGACAATCAGACCCTATTTACTTCCTTTTGGGCACGCACAACTGTGAGCCAACGCAGCAGGTATTCAGACACTGATGTTTTTCCTGTGGGCTGAGGGTCGGCTGTGAGGGGGCCTGGAGAAGTTGAGTCCTCTGCTGCAGCTCCTCGCTGTCCCTCCTGCGCACCTCAGCCCAGAACCCAGCCAGGCAACCTCTCTGACCCCAGCGGTCACCAAGGCTTGGGGAGAAAAAAATTAGAATGCAGTTTCTGACTGGCGATTGTTTTATGATCCCTGCGGGCCAACAGCAGGCCAAAAGGAGACCGTTCAGTAACAGCCCGGTGGTGCCAGGTCGTGGTGTGTTTGTGTGTGTGTCGGTGGAGGGACAGACAGTGATTTCATGTGAGGATGGTTTGCCTCTGGCAGGGCCGTCTGGAGCACATCCTCTCGAGCTTGACCCAGTTCAGCTGTCTCTGGGGACTGGTCCACTCCTCCTCACACCAGTGGCCAGACAATAGCACTCCTGTGCTCTGTCCCATGGCTGTCCGCTGTAAAACTCTCAGCGAAACCCAGTCACCTGCCGACCTGCAGGAACACACACAGTCTAACTGTCTACCTGAATCAGAGGAACACTACTCACTGCTCACTGCTCATCAGACAAAAAAAAACAAGGATAGATGAACAGTGATGGATTTTACCAGTCACTGTTGGCTAGCGAGTGAATTTCATCCTGTAATTATAAATTCCATGTATTTTTGGCATTTTAAATTCTAAGAGACCATAAACTTAACAGGCTGTCACTGAAATATTTGATTCTAAAAAATTAAAAACACTGCAATTATTTTAATCTTGCTGTTAGAGTGTGTCTGTGTGTGTGTGTGTGTCTGTGACTGTGTGTGTACATTCGTAACTCCTTGTATGGGTGTGCGTGCATGTGTGTCAGTACTGTAAAATTCCAGAACACAGCGACTCAGCAGTTCCTGTGGTTCCCGTAAGCTAGTGGCACAGGACAGCCCTGCGGGAAGCCGCTGCTCATGGTCAAATTTGTTTTCTGCGCGCCAAAGCAAAGTTTGGCCTCCGCCATCGTGGAAGACAATAGCTGCACAGCAGCCGAGGAAGCAGCAGGAGCCTGGCATTTATCTAAGCGACGTCCATGAGCCTCTCTCTCTCTCTCTCACTCTCTCTCTCGCTCTCTCTCTCGCTCTCTCTCTCTCGCTGGGCAGGATGCCCAACGACACCCCTCTCTCTCTCTGTGTCACTGTCTCTGTCAACCCAATTCTCAGTTCACACAAGACCTAAGTTCATACAGTTGTTGCAGGTTGTAGATGTGCTCCACTTGATGTGAGGACACAATGACAAAAAACAACATATGAAAAAGCCAATGCCAAGCCAAGTGGCTGTTTTCTTATAGGAGTGTGTGAGCAAGTCTGGACAGAGGAACAGCTCTTTCTGTCTTGGGCCAGGTTTCTCCCAACCTCAACATGAGGTGTTGAAAGTGGTGAAAGTCATGCTTCAGCTTTCATTCTGCTAAAAGAGAGCAGTCTTAAAGATGTTGGCAGCCAAGCATGGCAACCAAGCATGGGAAGCGAGCAGCCGGCAGTGTTGCTCATTCCTGGAAGAAAACTGATTTTAACAGGTTTCTTTTGTACAGACTTTGGCAGCAATCATCTCTTGCAATTTTCTTTGTTTTTAGGGGGAGGAGGGGGGATGGGGAGAGTCAGAGTGGCTCAACTTTATAACATGTCTCTCCATTGGATCTTGAGCCTCCTGTCTTACTCACTCTCAAGGTGATTGTGTTTACTTTGTTCTTTTTCATCTTTCATCTCTTTTGATGTATGATGACAAAACTATTAACTAGGTGACAGAACTGACATGGGCATGCTTCCTGCTTAATATAAACACTTGGCCACAGAAGGGCTCATTGTGCTGCTCAGACCAATAGCGTTGAACTTGCCTGTTCTATTTGGAAAACTGACGAACGCTGCAGGCCTGATGCTGACTGATGTCATCATGCTAGAGAAACATATAGGAGCACCACAAGCAGAAGGAAGCTAGTTTTCTTCCAGGATAACCTCATATGTGCGTCCTTCACAAAGACAAATCTGTACGATTCCAGCCTTGCCCAAGTACCCCCAAGTTTTCTTGTCTTTGCTCAAGTACCCCCAAGTTTTCTTCCAGGATAACCTCATATGTGGCTTCATTCATGCGTCCTTCACAAAGACAAATCTGATCGATTCCAGCACTGCTCAAATACCCCCAGATCATCACCGATCATCCACTAAATTGTATGGGTGTGACGTGTGAGACACTATGGTTTCACTATGGCCTCTCCAGTTCTCCATCTAACCATTTGATGATGGTGCTCTGAACATGTTCTCCAACTCAATGGATAATTTTTTTTCCAGCAGGACAATGCCACACAGCCTGGTCAATCAAGATGTGGATGGAGGAACAGCAAATCAAGACCCTGTCATAGCCACTCCAATCTCCAGACCTGAACCCCTTTGAAAACCTCTGGAATGTTATCAAGAGTATGGATGTTCACAAGTAATTTAACTAAGCTGAGCTGCTTAAGTTTTTTTCTTCAGGAGTGGCGTAAAGTCATCCAACTGCAATGTGAAAGCCTGGCAATCATGCCAAGGCCCATTAAAGCTGTGATTGAAAATCAGGGTTATTCCATCAAACATTGATTTCTGAACTTAAAATTAGAACATTAGTGTTGTGTTATTTAAAAATGAATATGGACTCGTCTGAGGTCTGAAAACACAGCATATTTTGGTTATTTTGATCAGTTGTCATGTTCTGCAATTAATGCTCTAAAATGTTTATTTGGACTTTGGGAGAAATGTGTTCAGTAGCCTATAATATGTAGAATAGAATAAAACAAAACAGTTAATTTAACTCAAGCACATACCTATAAATAGTAACACCAGAGAAACTGATCATTTTGCTGTGGTCTCTTAATTTTTCCACATCTGTATATCATCCTTCCCTATTTTTTTCTTAGACTAGTCAAAAATCACTCACGCAGAAATACTTCTAGTCCACTGCAGAGGCCTGTGAGTTGACCTCTGACCCTTGGCCTGGGTATGGTCTGGGTTTGACCTCACAGCCTCTGTGGTCTCTTTAGGGAAGACTCCATCTCAGTGACTGGCACTAAATCACAGTCTGAAGAGGATGAAGCAGTTCAGCCAAGCCAAACCAGGGAACCCAAAGCTATGCCTTGATTTCTCTGAGTAACTCTGTGAGTATGTGTGCTTCACTCACTGTGTCATTGTCTGTGTCAGTGCAATGTCTTGTTTTGTTTGATTATGTGTGTTGCATAAAGAAAGTAGGCATTACACTTTTATTAATTTTAATTCTGTTGCATCGCTCATGCAAAATGCACCTCAAAGTACTTAACTTAGGGAAAATAAGACAACAGCAGGAGTGTGTGTAGATAAAGTATATTCTAGAGAATTGCACAACCAAAAGAAAGAATCAAAGAAAGGCATCATGGTTGATATTGTATGTAGACAAAACATGATTAACCTTTTTTCTTCCACATCCAGCTTTCCCTGTAATCAGTGAGAACATTGGCTTCCTCTGCTAGCAGTCAATAATATCTTAACATCTGTTCCTGTCATGCTTCCAAATGCCCTCCACTTTAGCTCATCCTCCGGTGGTCTCAAACAGGATCTGGACCCTCATCTGTGCTGCCTGTCCAGAGGAGGTTTAGGGAGAGAAGCAGAGATACTTGGAAGGCAGTCTTTGGTCTTTGAGTGAGACCAACTGGATCTGCCCACAACCTGGCTGGCTATCAAAGCACTTGGGTTTTCGTTCATTTCACCACAACCACAACCTCCCTCCCTAAGACTTGCATGATGTACTCAACAACAAAGACACACACACACACACACACACACACACACACACACACACACACACACACACAGACACACACACTCACACAGACACACACACACACACAGACACACACACGCACACACACAAACGCACACAAACGCACACAAACGCACACACACACAGACACACACACACGCACAGACACACACACACACACACACACACACACACACACACACACACACACACACACACACACACACTCACACTCACACACTCACACACTCACACCCTCACACACTCAAGCACTTACACACTCACACACTCACGCACTTACACACACACACACACACACACTCACACACACTCACACGCCAATTGAAACCCTGTGTCAGGCCTCCTCCAGCTCATCTGAGTGTAGGGCCGCTGAGGGACGCATCTGTCACCAGAAACCACCAGAGCTCAGGAGCTCAGCTCCCATTTCCTCTGCCTCTCCTCTCCTGTCTGGGTGGCTGTTGGCGTGGGTTTGTGCTCAGGCCAGAGGTCCTGCAGTCTCAGACCCTGACAGCAACGGACTCAGGAGCGGATCTGGTGTGGGTCTGGCCCAGAGTCTCAGGCTTACTGCCTATAGAGTGAGGCATGAAGGCAGTCACAGCCCCACCCCAACTCTTTGCCACATGCACTGTGGCTGTGACTCGCTATATTATATTAATATCTATGATACGACCCTGTGAGGAATTTTTTTTCAAATGAGAAAAAACAACAACATGCAACCATGCAGACAATGCTTGTAAAGGAGTAAAGATGTTGCACAATTGTATCTGTGAAAAAGCAACACAGTTATATGAAGAGTTCTCTGGGATCTTAGTGCAGATTGTGTCTGGTTTGTGGGCTGGGCTGCCGGTCTAGGGGCTGTGGGCCTCTCACACAGAGCTGGCATCAGGCCTGGCACAGACACCCTCCATGCACGGCTCACCCACAGAAAGCAAACACATAGAATTCACTAAGCCAAGTGGTTAGACACACTCACCAGGCCTCCGCCACATACTTGTGCTTTCAGGCTTATATAGAGTATGTGTTACCGCTGCCAACAATATTATGCTGACATGAATTATTACCCTTTCTCTTAGTAAAATAGTGTTGGGCACGCGGTACAGTTTTCCGGTTGACTGGTTTTCAAGCTAGCACAGCCACCTCACCTCACCGGCTGTCTTCACCAAGTGTTTCCAGGCCACAGATGTGTTGTTTTTGAGCTGTCAATCAATACAAAACTGCTCCAAAACATTATACCGGTATAAAAGACTGTATATTGTCTGTGAATACTGTCACTGTTGTTACTGGATTTACGACACTGGAGTTACTGTGGTAAGTCGCCTGATGGTCAAAAGGGGTTTGTTTTACATCCATATGAAGTCCTCAGGTTTGCTCATGCCACGTGACGTGACGCGGCGTAGGTCACTGTTACTGAGTCCACCCAATCCCATGTCTCCTCAGAAGCCCTGATGATAGATTACGCTCTGACACTAACTATCACTTAGACTGTGATGAAGAACAGCACTACAGTTCTGACTGCACTGGCAATTCTCAACACGAAATGAGTCCGCTAAAACGTAAAGCCTCTCAGCATGAAGTAAGCTTGTTATAACATACATTCTACATCTCTATATGGAAGCACAAACAGACATGTTTAACATCAAATTCAGGTGACTTGGTTATTATCTGATGTTTTTCATAAAGTTTTTATAGGTGCAGTCTCAGTGTCATTATCTGACACAGCACTGTGCTAACTTCAGCGCTGTGCTAACCTCCCAGAGTGCCCAGTGCTCCCGTTGAACCCGATGGCTGCCCTGCGTCAGCCGGGGCTGTTTGCCTTGGCGCTGCCCACGGCGTGGGGGGTCGGGATGTTACACATGGCCTCGTACTGGAGTGTCTTCCTGGAATTCGGAACAGCTGGAGCAGAGCACTGAGTCAGCAGTGACTTCATGATCTGGCCTCAGCTTAATAAGCTGCATTCTCTTCTCTCTCCTCTGCTCACCCATCACACCGTTTATTTGTTCTTGAATTGCATTGATATGTACTCTGTAAACTCGCTCTGCCTGTGTGTGTGTGTGTGTGTGTGTGTGTGTGTGTGTGTGTGTGTGTGTGTGTGTGTGTCTTTGTGTGTGTGTGTGTGTGTGTGTGTGTGTGTGTGTGTGTGTGTGTGTGTGTGTGTGAAGGGCCGGCCGATGGCCTAGGTAGTGTTTTGGGTTTATCGTCCCCGGAGTTTAGCGTTATGGCATTAAACTTTTCAAGCATTTTGCCACAAAAAAGGAATGAGGAAACACACATTTTAAATACTGTTGCTAGCTAGGTCATTTTTTTTTTTGATAAAGCAAAAACCAAACAAGCTTATGGTCAAAGAAATAACATGGGATGAGATACATTATTTGAATCGTTTTATTGTCAAAAGCAGCAACACATGTTTTGGGCGAGCAAAACTGCCTCAGCAAAGTGAATTTCTTCTCAGTTCTGTTCTTCTCAGGTTGACAGAGGCACTTTCAAGTTAGAGCAACAAACCAACAGAGCATAATTAGGCCTGCAGTATGAGCTCAGAAGGCCTTAGTCAAAGACGTCTCTGGTTGATTACTCCAGCCACATAGTAATTGAACAATTTGATTGGCTGGTGTGTCTAACATTGACACTACTGTCAATAGCGTCCTAACCAGTCTTTTTATTTTATTATTTGTATTGTTATTATAATTATCATTTATTTAGCTTGATTGCATTCATGCCACATTCTGTGCTTCCTGGATTGGGGCCCCATCAAAAAAATCTGTGTGTGTGTGTGTGTGTGTGTTGATGTACATGGTGGACAATGGGTTCTACGACAGCTCAACCAACCATTCATCTCAAGATTGCCTTGACCAAGGCTAACAACATCCAGACATGAGAATAGAATGGTAGTGAGTGTGACTAGAATGTGACCTGTTATCACTCTACTCCATTTTGGTATGCAGAAGGAACAGATCTGGAAATAGTACAAGATGTGGAACAACGGATGTGTTATGCTGATTGCGTGGTTGTGTTATGCTTATTATTGGTCTTTTGGATGGGTTTCATGTTTGTGGCTTTCCTCGGGGAGAGGGCTGTGTGTGTAGTTGGTGATGTATGTGGTGAGAAGAGGGAGAGAGAGATGAACAGAGGGAGAAGAATACTAAGTGAGAAAGGCAGAGCAAGCAAAGAAGAGAGGAAGGGAGGGAGGGAGGACAGGCCACCTAAATCATCCACTGAACTGAGAAGCATCTCCACAGCAGGAGGGAAAAGAGAGGAGAAAGACAGCAGTGCTTGGACAAGAGAAAGAGAGAAGAGAGAGGAGCGCTTGGACAAGAGAAAGAGAGAAGAGAGAGGAGCGCTTGGACAAGAGAAAGAGAGAAGAGAGAGGAGCGCTTGTGCGTCAGATAGGCAGTGAAACTTGGCCCCGTTAAAGCTGTCTAACACAGATGTCAGAGGGGTTATTTGCAGAGGTCAGTGTTTAAGTGAGGATCTCTGCTGCTCTGCCAGGCTAAAACTCACACTGCTGATGAAGGTATGTGCCGCTGTCTCTCTCCTTTTCCCACTCTCTTTCTTCCTTTCTCTCTAATCAGAGTCAAGCTTTAGTTTAGTTTTGGTGTAATGTTAATCAACTAGTGATCACTAGGAATATCCCCTGTCATTTGAATGTGATGTAGGGTGGAGAGTATTTATATTTGTTAGAATTGTATAGAATTGATTCTACATTCTTAATTGTGTCCTTAATGTATTGAATTGGTCGTTAATTGATAATTGCTTCGTTTGTGCACTTCAGATGATTTCAGTCAGAAGTTACACCTTGAGAATGCTTACTTGATTTTCACTCTTAGATCATTCTCTTGAAATGGAATACTGTAATATTTTGACTTATTATGTCTTTCTGCTTGAACATGGATTATATTGTGTCTTTACTGTTTAAGTAATCATAAATCTGTTTAAAGCTATGATGCCTTCATTGTTTGAAGTTATTTGTAAAATGGTAAATATGGATATTGAATCTGGTTTTCATATGCATTTAGTAGTTTAATGAAATAACTGTGATTGCTAATTTAAGTTGTTATTTTAGCAGAGAGCAGTAGGAAAACGGATCTAATTTCAAAATGGTTTTAGTTTCTAATGTTCAATGTGTAATCCCTTTATGCGGCAAAGAAAACCAGAACACAAATAAACTCGTTCTTGACCCAAAAATCCCTAGTTACACACACACACTCACACACACACACTTCCATAAACACACAAAATTCACACACTCACACACACACACACACACACACACACACACACACACACACACACACACACACACACACACACACACACACACACACACACACACACACACACATACACTTGCATAAACACCAAAATCACACACTCTCACACACACACACAGAATTTCCTCTTTTCCATCTCTCCTCTCTGACCTGGCTGTCTCCCATTCAGCTCAGCCCCGCCTCTGGTGTGAGTACTCTTCTGTGAGGATTGTGGCTCTCCTGCTGTGGACCTGAGTCATGCAAGGCCCTTTCTCACGCCTCCTTTTTGCTGCCATCTTGTGGACGACCACATACATGACAACCACTGCTCTGCCAACAAACAACACTTTCCTGTTAAGTCTACCGGAGGGTGTGTTTGGACGAGGGCTTGACAGACAGGGAAGACTGCAATCTGATCGACGAATGGATAACGCGACGGGTGCTGAGGAGAGCACCGCAACAGAAGGTGCTGATGCCACTCTGCCACTTGTGCGGCACCGGCGGGCCATCTCCAGCCGCGATATGGGCGCCCTGGTAGAGTACCACAACCGTGTGCGCTCTCAAGTCTCCCCAACCGCAGCCAACATGGAGGTCATGGTGAGGGAGCCGGCTGTGTGTGTGGGTTGGGTTCAATCCAGCTGGGATTTGGAGTAGGAGAAAAGAGAATAGTTGTCTCTGAATAATTATGGATAGTCATCAACACCAATCGTCATTTTCCCTGAAGTTGAGTGTTTATATGGGCTTGTGTGTTGATGTGTGTGTGTGTTTAGGTCTGGGATGAGAGGTTGGCCAAGTCAGCTGAGTCCTGGGCATCCCGCTGCATCTGGGACCACGGGCCTCCCCACCTCATGAAACACACAGGCCAGAACCTGTCAATCAACTCTGGCGGGTGAGGAAAGGGTCTGGGGGCACTGCTACAGCTAAAGGGAGAAATGCCATCAGCATACACAGTTTCTTAACTCTGCACTGTAAAGAAAGAATTTTAAAAACCTGGAGAAGAAAACACTTAAGGAACATACCATCCCTTTAGGTAAACTGGGTAAGAGTGGAAAAAGAAAGCTAACAAAGAAGCTGTCAAACGCTCAGTGAAATGGACAATGTGATTGTTATGTGGGGTGAAACATTTACTTAGCTTACACTGAAGGGCCCAAAAACACACAATGTCCATTGTGAAGAAAAATAGAATGTAAACAAATGTGAGAAAAGAAAAGTGGCAGTTCGATCTTCAACATGGGTGTCACGACATTTTGAACTGATACTGTGACATAGCTGTAGAGAGCGGAGGTGTTGTGGTGCTGATCTGGTTCTGTTTGGGCAGGTATCGTTCTGTCATTGATCTGGTCCGCTCCTGGCATGATGAGAAGCGTGCCTTTTCCTACCCAACCATCTGCAGTGGTACCGTCTGCTCGCACTACACACAGGTGTGTCTGTCTTTTACAACTTTAACTGCACACACATTCACACAAATATACATGCAAATTTATATACAAACCAGGTGGGTGCACCTGTCAAGTTTGTATACACACAGGTGAATACACTTACACACACACAGATATATAATCCCACACACAGCACCTCCCACACATTGTTGTCCCGCCTTAGTATGTGACTCCATTTTTTTCTCTCCTAGATGGTGTGGGCTAGCACCAACAGAATGGGTTGTGCCATCAACAAATGTTCCAACATGTATGTATTTGGCAGCACCTGGAAACAAGCTGTCTTACTAGTGTGCAACTACTCTATAAAGTAAGTACTTCTGTGTGCTTATTAGGCAGTATTAAACTGAAGTTTAAATCAGAAACCAGGGCAGTTCACTACAACTGCTATTCATATACAGTCTCATATTCCAAGTCAGTCTAGGCCTTCGCTTGAATAATTATCAACATTTAACGAAGACAAAATGTAAATCACTTCTAACTCAAGACATTATTATCATAACTGGGGATTTTGGGTGTTTATCTTGTAGTATTTCCTGTCCATGTTTGTAATGATCCTCTTGATATGTTTATACAGCTTTCAAAGATCCCAATATTAGCCAATTGAGCTGTAGCATTTGTATATTTGTATTTGCAGATATATACAGGTGAAGGTCAGGTTTTTTATCCAAAGCAACTTACAGTGATACATTGCAGTGGTTGGGAATCTTAGAAGGCAGTGACGCTAACCACTGTTAGCCAC
>NC_137914.1:12015451-12057951 GCF_963457725.1 Sprattus sprattus
GTAAGCACAGCAGCAAGCTGGCTCCTTGTAGCTCTTGTACAGTGAGTGGACAAGTCTGGGCTTGCTGTTTGTTTCAACTGACAGAACGGCAGTGTTTTCTACTACAATTCAAAGTTACAAAGCTGTAGGTACACTATGTTTTCACAGCTGATAGTGAATCAGGTTGCAGGTGCTGTTTCACTGTGAGTTGAAGGAATCAGCTGATTATGTGGTCTGTCTCAGGTTCACGCTAGGCATCTCACTCTTTTTATCTATGTGTTTGTTTCTTTTTTCATACACCTGCCTGTCAATCTTGTCCTTGTAATCTATTTTCCATTCAAACAAAATGAACAAGATACACACATACTTGACCCACTTACACACACACAAGCACACAAACACACACAAACACACACAAACACACACACACACACACACACACACACACACACACACACACACACAGACCTATATAAATACACAAACATTCCAGAGCCTTACCTTACAAATGTAGCAGTGACCTGAGCTGTGCCTCAGTAGGCTCAGTAGATAGTACCCTGGCACTGTGAATATTGGGACATTCATACAATAACCACATTACCAATACAGAAAGTGAAAATTACTTTTACATTATTTTGCTGCTACCTCAATGGTCACTGACATTCTAGAGAGCTATAGTTTGCATACACATATTAAGTTACTACTACTGCTGAGCAATCACATTTCACATTTACTTGTATATATGCATCTCTAGTGATTGCTTTTATGTTTAGTTACATGTTTTGTACCATTTAGCTTCATTTATGTGCATGTTGTAACTACAGAGGTTGTGTACAGACAGGCTTTAACAAACTCAAAGTTTAGTTTGTTGAGACAATACCGGACATGGTGCATTTACTCAATACATTTTATAGTGCATTGGGGTAATTTAATTGGAAAACAGCTCTGTATGAACAGGGGGATCACAGATAGGGGGACAGCCCTGGAAATGGCTGATTCCCTGGGAGGTTTGCTGACAAAAATTTAGACTAACCATAAATCAAACTCCTAAATCTGTCAATGTTTACAGTGATCTTCGGTAGCACATCATCTTTACTTTTTGTTGTCGGAAAACAGAAAACCTAAGAAATCTAAATGGAGAAACAAGGACCAGTAAGTAAACAGTGAAAAGCCATCAGCCATATGCTTTGTGCAGAAAGGTGTTGTACAGTATTGATTGGCATAAGAAGAAGGCAGAGAAAAGATGCACTAAAAGCAAGAAAGACCTCATCAACATTTGGCTTTGCAATCATCATATATTTGCTGTTGTATTATTACATGTTACCCCATGTTACATGTTTGTTTGCTGTTAGTAGGCCTGTAAGATACTGATATTCTGATATCCAAATATAATTTCTTAGACTATTAAGTATGTAAAACATATTGTTATACGTTCATAAGCCGCCTGACAAAAGAACTAGCGGGGTTCCCTTGTTTTCATTGACATGGCTATTTTTCGCCAGAGTAGCACGTTCGTAAAAGGCCTATGAAATAGCCTACTGAGATTCTAATATCCACATATAATTGCATAGACTACTAAAAACATATGTATTTGTATTGTAGGCCTGAAATGATCAGTTCTAAGTTAATCTCAGCATGTCCTCTTTCTTTAGTAATAAGTGTGGCTCTTGGGTGCTCCAGTATACCTTAAATGGTAAAGCAGAGGTCAGAGTTCACTGTATTTTAGGCCTAACTGCTAGACAGAGAGGTTTTTACTTACTTTAGCATAAGATGACACTCAGCGGGACGCCACCTGTGACTTCCCATTAGACTGACTGTCTCCACCTATTTTAACAGACTCTCTCTTATTTGGAAGTAACTTGTTAAAATGTCATCTGAGAGGAGACAAAGTCACGTATATTTCAGGGTACTTGTTGACTATAAAATGTGCATGAAATCTGTGGCTAGTTAGATCTTGGATTCCGGAGTCCAAACTCCTGTTCGTCTGCTGTCTCGTGTGCGTGGCATTAAACCAAGCTTCCAGTGGTCTTCAAGTCTTGACTCTCGACTCTTCTCATTATCGAACTAAGATTTATCAATAAGTAATAGTTTAATTCTCTCCAATAGTATACGTTCATACGCTGCCTGACAAAAGAACTAGCGGAGTTCGCTTGTTTTCATTGACAAGGCTAACTAGCTTGTTTGTTGTTAAACTTAATGGTGGGCTTTTGTCTAAATTAGGCTACAGGCTGCATCGTGATGAATTCCACGACGGTGACAAACAATTCCGAGGCTTAGGGCACAGCGTCGTTACCTGGTTGGAGCGCAGGTCAGGGAGACATGGATGTTGCTCCGCAGGGTGATCAACTGCGGGGTCAAATAAGGAGGCGGTCAGGGGCTCGTGCAAACTCGCAGAAATAGAGCTGAAGGGATGCTTAATTGAAAATGATGCCACGAGTTAAATTCATATATAAGATTACACACAGACACAAATGTCCTGCAAAAAGGGCACTCATCAAGTCAGAGGGTATAAATGCAGTTGTGATGTAGACATTAATGTTTTGCAGGCCACAATTTGCCATGAACCCATGGAGTTCTGTTAATGCTAGTTTATGCTAGTTTAGGTTGTTGGTGAGAGTGTGAGAGTGTTCACATGCACATGTATGAGGTGCATGCATAAGTGTGTGGCAGTTGGCGTCGCTATGTACGTGCATGTGCTTGGCAGGGTCAGTTACTGTAAACACAGTCGGGCCAGTGAACAGCTCTGTGGTGGCGCTTTGTTTGTTCAGGACACAGAGAGGCAGAAGCAGAGGCTCAGTCAGTATCACACACACACAAACACACAAACACACATACACACACACACACACACACACACAAACACACACACACACACACACACACACACACACACACACACACACACACACACACACACACACACACACACACACTCACACACACCATAAATAACTGAGACCCACAAACTCAGCACCACCTCACAAATATATTCATAACCGAAGAAGAACACATCCATCATCATCAAGCAAAACCAATAAACCAGGCCACAGAAAGGAATGCAAACCACCAGTACAATACCCCTCTCTTTCATTTCCCCCTCTATAGCTGATAAACCTCTCTCTCTCTTTCTCGCTCTCATGTCATATAATTGAATTGTATTATAATTGTATTATTATCATACTATTCATTATTATGATCATTATTTAAAAAATACACAGCTGGATCCAACCTGATGAGTCTAAGGTGTGAGAGAGCAACATCTGGTGAAACACATCATTGCTGATGTTATTATTGACTACTATTAAAATTCCCATCTTAAAACAAAAAAGAAAAACTGTTTAAAATCATCCTAAGCCGGTGCTGACTTATCTACAACCATTTGGTTCATCCACATCATGTAATGAGCAGCCCACCTCCCCCATCCCCCACCCGTGAACTTGAGTCTCATTTTCACTTGCTGATCGAGACTCATCGCTCACAGGCGTCATATCCTCAGTTACGTCCCCTCTTCAGTATTTACTACTTTATAAACAATTACAGTTATTGTTACACATATCGCTGACAGTGTGGACGGGCCTTAAGTATGCCAAATTTCTAAATTTCAGCTGAAGCAGTTCCTGAGTTGTAGAACTGTGTCAGTTAGAGCGCCCCCTATGGACAGAAATTCAACTGTGTCCAAAAAATTTGGTAGTGATGCAGGGTGACACATTTTCAACCTTTACATCAACAAAGCAGTGCTGGTGAAGTGCTAGATATTTGCTTTGAAGATTATTCACTGTGTGGCAAATAAATCTTAAAGAACTAGGTGGTCATTTGATTATTTTTAGCAAAATGGTTTCAAGTTTCGATAGATAAAGACACTTCAATGTTTTTAACTTGAAAATTGTTTGTTGGTTAAAGTTAGGCCCAATCCCATTTCTAATCTCTACCCCTACCCTTACCCCTACCCCTTTGCCCTCGCTTTTTCAAACGGAGCCATAACGGAGGGGTAGGGAACGCTAGCCCTTCGAAATGGGATAGCCCTTCAACAATTACGTACGTCATCAGTACGAAGCGTCAGCTGTTACGTTACCGGAGAGCGACAGCTGTCACTCACCAGATATAAACAAACATGGCGCCTGCAGCTGTTATTTACACAATGCAACATTTCATCAAACAAGTTTTAAAATCATGAATTACAAAGAAAATACTTTCATTTGTGTGATGCTTTCCCTGCTGTTTCCGACATTTTTAAATGGACTCGCGCAATGTTTGTTCTTTAATGATCACGGGTTCTCAATGCATTGAGGGAAATCAGTCTACCCCTCCGTTTGAAGTGTGCCCTCGGAAAATCTCCGTTTGGAGGGGTAGAAAGCGCTTCCCCTTCCCCTACCCCTCTGTCTTAACGTGAATTGGGATAGCACTACCCCTACACGTGAACGCGCAAAACGGAGGGGAAGGGGAAAGACGAAGGGGTAGGGGGTGAAATGGGATTCAGCCTTACAGTTCCTTCCATTTCAATGTTTGGTTATCTGCTCATGTTTTTGAGATCGTCTTCTGTTTTCCCCTAACCAAGTTATGAGATGACACCAATGTGATGAGGAAAAAAAATCGACTCAGATCAAATACTTTATTTCAATACTCTTTACTTAAATGTGTTGACATCAACAGGTATGCGAGCATTTGCTGTTGATGGGAAATCATCAGATAAAATGACAATAATCAAGAACTGTTGCGATAATCGGATGCATTACCCTGACGTCGTCCCAATACACAGTACGCTAATACATACTTATCACTTATGACCACACAAAATATTAAGTGCAGTATACAGAATTAATCATAATTTCCCATTCACTGGCAAGCCAAAGAGCTCTGTTGTATTATCCACTTACCTCCTCGCTCCTCCCCTCTCAACACAGGAGGGCGCCAGTCCAATAAGTCATGGGAGGAGATGCCGTAGTGTTTGAGTCACACAAGTACATGGCACTGGATGCCACTTTATCCCTAAATCACATCATGCTTCACTCCACTAACGCTATAACTCAGGTTCACTCTATGCCTCTTTATCCAGAAGAAAACTCCACATGTAGCACTTTATGGTCTGCTGTCACACAGCAGCTTGTTAAAGTAGGCTACTTTTATATTATGGGCACTGCCATTTTACCCTACTGAACCCCCTGATCTACTATCATTTACTGTTGTATGATTGACCAATATTTACACATTTCCCTTGACTGGTGATTTGCTTGCATTGTACCTTGTAAGTCACTCTGGATAGTAGCTGTCAAATGGCTAAAAATAACATTTCTGTAATGCCGCTAATATATCCTCAGCCACATAGTGAGCCATGCAATGAGTGTGTATGTGTGTGTGTGTGTGTGTGTGTGTGTGTGTGTGTGTGTGTATGTGTGTATGTGTGTGAGTGCGTGTGTGTGAGTATGTGTGTGTGTGCGCGTGCAATTTGCGGCGTGTGCATGTGCGGCTGTGTGTGTGCGTGTGCGTTTGTGTGCGTGAGTGTGTGTGAGTGTGTGCGTGTATATGTGTGTGTGTGTGTATATGTGTGTGTGTGTGTGTGTGGATTATATGCTCTGTACACTTGACACTATTAGGCACAGTGCTCAGGCCTCCAATCAAATCTCATTGTGACAGGCATTAGGACTAATCCACATTTCTCCAACTGGGGCCTAAACGCGACCAGCTCGTTCTCTCTCTCTCCACTTCCTCTCTCTTTCTCTACCTCCCTCCCTCTTTACCCTCTCTACCACTTCTCTCTCTCCCTCTCTGGTTCCCTGTACCTCTCTCTCTCTCTCCCTCTTTCTCCCTTCCTCTCTATCCATTTCTCTCTATCCCTCCCTCTCTCTTTCTCACTTCTCTCTCTGAGGCCTGTTGAGCAGTTCCTCTCAGCCTTCTGCAGGATGTACAGGGAAGATGGCACAGGATCATTCACTGCGACAGGTACTGAACACACACACACACACAGAGTTGTTTTCTGAGGAATTCAGATCTATATGTGTGTGTGTGTGTGTGTGTGTGGGTTTGTATGTGTAGTTTGATGTTTGCGTGTAAGCTGTGTGACTGGTTTGACTCTGTGGTGTTCCAGTAATGGCGGCACAGGTTAGCTTTGTTAATTGTTTGTTTAAGAGCTTGTTTACTGAAATGTTTTACAAATCACCAAGAGTGAAACGTGTGAAGAGACTCTAAAATGAAGAAGGACGATGATATGGCTTGACGTTAGTTTTATTAAGAAATGTAAGATCCATCATAGGAATGGGCAGCAAACAACAATAAAAGCTTACCAAGACAAACCAAAGCAAAAGTTAAGTAAAAAAATAAATAATAATAATTACAATGTCTTTCATAGGTCAACATGTGTAAAACTTCAGACTTTGAATGTACATTGCACAAGACAAAGTTATATTGCATCCCTAGTCTTTCCGCCTAGACAGTAAGCCTCAATCAGAACCTGTTGTCCATGCTTCTCATGATCATGACAGTTTGTGAGTCATTATACACCACATAAAAGCACTAAACAAGGATCAGTTAATATTAGTTTGGGCTTAGCTGGATCTTGCCTGAGTCTGGCATACCGTTTCCCTACTCTTTGGTATACTTTAACAGTCTTTGTGAACTTTTAGTTCCTTTTATGGCACGTCTTATTTGTAATATGTATACCATTGAATGTATGTCTCTGAGTATTTGAGGGAGCCTGTGGTATAATTATTTGCGCTGTTTTCCGATGAGATTGATTCCCACCCCTGCACCCTACACACTACCAGTGATGGAGCTGGGAAGTGGTGAAGCTATGACATGTTTTATCCACAGGGCGGCGCTGCCTTGCAATGGATGAGCCTCATGTTGCAGCGCTAGAGTGACAATTTGGCTCCTTAACCGCTAGATCACTTGAAGATTCGGTTCAAATCTAACCCAGTCTAAATTTCTACTGTAGGGATGAGCACAGATCTGACTGGATAGGCTACTGCTAACACTGATCAGTGTACAAAAATGGCCACATGTGGCTCTTGGTAATAAGGGTGTAGAGGTGGTTAGAGTAATAGCAGGTCTAGTCAAGAGGCATTCGGTAAGAGGTGACAGTGGGCAGGTTACCTGTTAGCTATAATCATTCTGGAGAAGACTATTAGGCATACCATTTCCTTGTTTGCCAAGACATTTATTATAACATTTGTCCATTTCCCAAAACTCTTAACACAAATGGATACATGCACTCCCATCTTCACTAACTTTCATGTCAAAACCAAATTTCCACTCAAAACCATGTAATCTTACATCTTAACCGAACTTTGCCCTCAGACATAAAACAAAAGCCATCAAATACACATACACTACAAAATAGCACTTGTGAGATCAATTCAAAACACTACTGTAAAAATCTATTACTGCAATAAATAATGGAGCTTATAGATTTCCCCACGACAACCTGTTTTCATGATGAACAGACACAATTTGTAATACCTCAATGCACTGTAGTAAAATAATCTTTGCGACTGATATACAACGAATGAAGAATACCGTAAAATTATTTCCATGTACATATGTACATAATCGTATGTAAAAAATCGTATGTACATAAAAAAGGTCTCATTGTTCCAAAGCAGGTGAACTTACCCATGGCCCTTTTCTCTGTCTATCCTGAGGGTCTGAGTAGTGTGTGGTCAGTTTTGACCTGAGTTATGAGTGTTTCCACCATGGGGAATTTTGTTATTCGGGTTCGAGCTTTGATGATGATGATATTGCATGCCAGCACTAAATTAACACATGCCTGTGCAGAATTGTGTGAAGAGTTTTTCAAAAAAAGAGTTAAACAAATGTTAATCATGAATGTAAACAAGGTAAATGGGTTTGTCATTTGGTAGATTTTGGGATGTTTAGTTACTGTAATAGGCCCAGTTATAGGGGGTAAGCGAATGAGAAAAGCTGTAATGAGCTTAAAGAGTAGACCACAGAAGTACATTACGGTACTGCTTTGCTGTTCACATTGGTCAAGCCGCGGGTTTGAATATTGCCAATTGCAATGGCTGTACAATTTCGCAGCCATGAGGAATAGTAGCCTTTTTCTGATGAGAAAACCCTTATCTCTCACCTTCTCTACGTCTTAAAGAGAAGATAGCATTTGTGCCACCTGCAGACCTCCCTAAAAACTAGGTTACAATTCTGACATGATTTACATCATACCCTATGATCATGTCTCAGATCAAAGATCATCTGTTAAGATAAATCCAGTAAAAACACAGGAGTGCTGCAGTGATTACATCACTCTGACCTGCTCTCTACAGCTCAGCTGATGTAGATGAGGATATCCAGAGTGATGATTCCTCTCACAGTGGATGTGGGGGAGAAGGCAGGGCTACCATGACATCATCACTCTTAAACTAATGGAGTCACTGTAGTATGAATGGGTTTACTGTAATGGCAGCCCAAACCCATCAGCTAAAACATTCCTCTTTTGGTCCAGGTTCTGGGTAGAATGTCCTCTCCTAACTTCAGTCTTGGTGTCTTAGCAGACTGGACCCCCTGTCCGAGGTGTATTTGATGGTTTGTATGACTGTGTTTGAGTGTGTGTTTGTGAATGTTTGTGTGTGTGTGTGTGTGTGTGTGTGTGTGTGTGTGTGTGTGTTTGTGTGTTTGCACTGCTACGACTGGCAGGACTTAGTAAGAGACAATCTAAACAACTAGCATAGTTCTGCTCTGTTTCAGCTGCTATAGGTAGTCTTGCTGTTTGGCGTAAGAGTTGTTTTTTGTACCCATGAGTCACTAAGCTGTAATCAACCTCTGAGAAATGTTTGAATCCTTTCTGTACAGGATATGATTGGTGGATTCGAATAAAGAATTTAAATGTGTGTGTGTGTGTGTGTGTGTGTGTGTGTGTTTGTGTATGTATGTGTGTGTGTTTGTGTGTTTGCACTGCACATACTTATGTGTGTGTGTGTGTGTGTGTGTGTGTGTGTGTGTGTGTGTGTGTGTGTGTGTGTGTGTGTGTGTGTGTGTGCTAGCATGTACATATGTGTGTGTGTGTGTGTGTGTGTGTGTGTGTGTGTGTGTGTGTGTGTGTGTGTGTGTGTGTGTGTGTGTGTGTGAGTGTGTGTGTGTGTGTGTGTGTGGGTGTAGGTGCACGCTGAGTGGCTTAGAGTGTCTCTTCTGTGGGGCTGGCAGAGCAGACTGAACTAAACCAGTCTTAAAATGAATCCTCAGCAAAGCAAGACGTTAATGATTCACATAGTCTTATCAGAGGCCATGATTGATTTACAAAGAGCATTGGTCAAAATGTTTATTGATGCAATTGTTTACTTATTTGGTGTACTGAAGGCTGCAGGAGTGTTTTTTTCCCATCCAGACAGGATGATATGCTCAGGCATGGGCACTGTGCTTCAGCTATGAAGCTTTGGCCTGGCCGTGTATCTAGGGAGAAAAGGGAGATTTGACATTGTCTTTTAGATTGGCGATTAGACTGACAAATTGTGTGTGTGGGCGGGTGTCCGTGTGTGTGTGCGTGTGTTCTGCTGACATGTCAGGGTATATTTGTGAATGCCTTTATGACCCCATTAATTTCAGGTTTTAAATGAAATATTTTATGGCGGCAGTGCAATATTAGCTACTGGTGGTTTATCATTAGCCCCAGTCCAAATACTCAGTAGGGTGAGGACTCTGGGAACCTTACAGATAACTGTCTCAGTTAATGGTTATGTAAAGGTGTGCTCTCCTCGACAGAGTGTCTAAGGACAGGGCAGACATTTCTGCAGCCCCGCATGCAACCATCTTAAGGATCCTCATAAGACATAAGAATGTTGCATTTCACTTACAAAGGCCCCCACTGCAGATTGCGTACCATACTAAGTTTTGTGGAGATCTAGAAGCATTTTGACCATACATATTACTAGACAATTTTTAGGAAATTGGTCTTAAATGCCATTCATAACATTTCTATCAATTTTAGAATAGAGCTTAGATATACAGGATATTTTGTAATTCACGAATGTTGGCTTTTGGCGTGCTGCAACCCAGGAAGGTATTTTGGTTGGACCACTTCTTTCCTGTGTTTGGACTGCTGTGCTAGCATCTCCAGCCAGTTGCGTTGCCTATCTCTGAGAGACACAAACACAAGTATTTGTCCAGCATTGAGATGATGATAACATAGCTACACGTCAGCATGTTTCTGCTGCTGGTTGTGATGTACTTACTCCTCTTGGTGTTTGTATACTGATGTGTTCTCAAGACACACAAAACATCATACCTCTTTCACAGGCCAAACCACATCAGCTGCACACAGAGCTGATCAAAAGATTGATTTTAGCCACAGTATTATGAGCCATTATTAGTCATTTGATCTGGCCTCTGTGGTTGACCAGATTGCTACAGTTTCTCAGACTTCAAATTTGCATATAAGCACATAGCAGATATAAGATAAACTCCCTATGTTTAAAAACCATACCTTTAGCTAGAAATACACAAAAAAGGCATACAATAGACAAACACAGGCAAAGATAAACTCCCTATGTTTAAAACCATTCATTTAGCTAGAAATACACAGAAAACAGGCATACAAAAGACAAACACAGGAAAATTAGAGCAGTCAAAATAGGGCAGTTTAGACAATGCCCAGATCATACATGCATACACATCAAGAGATTGCTGAGGGGTGGAGTTATACCCCACTGTGACTTGTCCGTATCACAGAATATCAGCAACAACAAATTCTGATGCCCACAGGCATCGGACCACCACTGCCAGGGCAACCATTTGACGCAGCTGACCCACACCTGGCCATGAAGCCTTCTCCCCTAGCGGACAGCAAGGCTGCGCAGCTTACACACTTATCAGTTATCTGTTGACAAGGTCTCTGTGCCGTGGTCCTACTCACATATCTCTCCCATCGCCAGTGTGAAGGCACCTCACTGGCCCCTCTCCTCCTCCTCCTGCTCCTGCTGCTCCTGCTGCTTCTGCTGAGGCACCTCTCCCAGCCCTGTCCCCGTGATCACTCCCTCTGAGCATCATAAAAACATTCAGCCATGTAGGGTACACTCTCCTTCCCGAGACGATAAACGTGAAAGAAAGCAGCTTGTGCTCTGTGGTATTCCTAATGGACACACAGGCAGGAGCCCGTTGGGTAGTTCCCGACTCCGCTGCGCTGTAGCTTCCTCCCGCTCCGAGCCCAGGCAACGAGGAATGAGCCACGGCGGTTCGGGAGAAGGTACAAATAGGCTGCGGTTACAACTGGAGTTTGGTCAGTGGTCGGAGATCCCTCTGCAGAAGACAGACAGGACTTTGTTCACAAACTGGAGTTTGAAGTTTGAGAGGGGAATAGACACTAGAGTTACATCAGGGCTGTGCAGTCCTTTGACTTTTAGCCCCGGCGGTGCAGCTGACTGATTACAGCACAGCAAAGGGCCAGGCCAGCTCACCTGCTCAGCACCTGACAGCACGGGTGCTGGACAGCTCACCTGAGCTCACATTAGCAGGCTACCTTACCTGCGCTAGTACAGCACAGGACATGACCGGGCCAGTTTGACTATATTAGGGTGTCGTGGGAGCAGCTCATGATAAAGGGGCAGTTGACCCAAAAACAGACTTAAATGTCCCAAAGAAAGGCAAGATTTTAGGGTTAGTCGTGGGGTTTGGGTTAGGGTTACATCTCAGAGCACTTGACCAGACACCTGTGTTACCATCTCCCATAAGATACATCATACATAAGACTCAGTCCTAATAGACCCTCCAAATCATTCACTGGGTTTCCACTGTGGACTGTTTTCCAAGATGTGCTACCTTTCATTGGAAAGAGCTGAAATCTCTGTGAGAACAAGCTGTACTGTAATGTCAGCGGTAGGAAGGCATTAAGGCTGGCCAGTAGACATACACACACAGTGAAGTACAAACAGAGTGACAAACACATGTGCATTAGCTTTTTGCCTACAGTGAGAAGTTTTGGATACAATCATCTAATCATTTACTTACACTCTCACTATTGTTACATTTTTACACACAGTTGAAGAGAATTATTTTGGCAGTAGCAGTGTGTATGTGTATGTTTGTGTGTGTGTGTGTGTGTGTGTGTGTGTGTGTGTGTGTGTGTGTGTGTGTGTGTGTGTGTGTGTGTGTGTGTGTGTGTGTGTGTGTGTGTGTGTGTGTGTGTGTGTGTGTGTGTGTGTTTGTAAGATAGAGTGTCAGAGGGAGAATTCATCATTTGTGAATCACATTCATCACCAATCAGCACATCTCCTTCTAATGATATCAGGAGATAATGCGATCACCTCAGAGAAAGAAAGAGAGAGAGAGAGAGAGAGAGAGAGAGAGAGAAGAGAGGAGCGTTGAGCGGATGAGGGGAGGAAAAGTGAGGGTAGACTCTTCAGTACAGCTGACTGAATCACTCCTGAGTGAACTTGATTGTCGAGATGGATTCACAGAGAGGCTTGTCCACTCAACAGGGTGTACTTCACATCACAGTGAATCATACTGACTCTGATAAGTGACTCTCATGGGCCTGTGGGCCAGTAAGGAGGGCAACGTTGGTGATCACATCGCAGGGCAGAGGAGGAGGAGGGAGGAGGAAGAGTTTCACAAAGGCTTCAGTTATCTGGGCTACAGGTATATTACGTTTTATTACACCGCCGCATATCGCTGCAGCAAGAAGTTGGAGGGGGGTGGTTGGGGGGGGGGGTGATAAAAAGCTTTAATGGCAGCTGAGATAAGATTGGCAGTGCCTGAGTCATCCTTTCAGGCAAGCACGCTTTCCCCACAATCTCCTCACGCACACACACACTCACACTCTGTATTCCCTAATTGGCTGCTTATTCAATTTGTCCCTCAAGAACACTCACAAGTACCTTATAACAGCTTCAACACACAACATTTTCAATGTCTTCTCATACACAACCGGTAAATCATCCCCATCCATTCCCCACATGCTGGTTTATCCCATGTCTCTCATGGTGTAAGTCTTGAGCGTTTGCTATCTGGTGTGTATCTATGACTGCCTGTGAGTTTCAGGTGATTTCCAGACAAAGTCACTTTAGCTTGTTAAAGAAGTCATCTTATCCATTTTTCTTTAGTAGTTCTCTGTCATCCGTGTTCACATAAACTCGTGACCCATAAAACACGGTTAGTGCCAACATAATAGCTTCCCATGTCAACACCTCCCATGAAAGTCCCAGGATTTTCAACTGTGAAATTTATATGGGAAGTATTTTCATTGGATGCATAGATGAAATGCATATTTATACTCATGCAAACATTTTGCAAGTACTATAGGTTTTTACTTAAGCACTTTTTCTCTTTTTGTGTGTGTGGGTCTGTGTGTGTCTGCAAGCATGTTTGTGCAGGTGTCTGTGTCAATGGAGGGGAGGATTGTCTGTTTACATGTTGTGTGTGCATCTGTGTGTGTATTTTTATGTGTGTGTGCACGAGTGGGTGGATCAGGAGGTCACTAGCCTGGATGCAGGGCCCGGAGGGCAGGTTGAACCCTCAGGTTGTTGACCTCTAGCCGTGTAGCGTCACTTTCCCTCCTCTGTTTGCCCTGCCAGTGCTGTGGCCTCGCAGCCACTTTTGGGTAAACTTTCTACTGAACATCATTCCCTTAATATGGCTCGAAGGGCTTCAGAGGTACGGACAAAGTTAACTTAAAAACAAACATCAGTCTTGTTTCAAAAATTGCTATGGGAATCTCTAGATAAATCTGGTTGATGCTGATATTAATTTAATGCCACTTGGAAAATTGTCTTTACTTGTTTTTCTTGATGGCAAATGGTCACCTTTTCATAGCTGTGTGTCAGGAAGTAAAGCACTTCCAACACGATAGAGTTTAGTTCCACACTGGATGCTCCAGGACCTGTTGATGAAGTGATCAAAATTGGGTGATTGATCAACTGATCAGTTGATTGATCAAATCTCAGAGATGGCTGTGAGTACTGGTCATTTGCATGTGGATCACAGTGTAGATCTGTGTATCTGGGGCAACAGATCACATGTGCTCCGTGTTTGTTAGAACAATGAGCTCTTTTACATAAAGCCACAATTGCCCCTCCCCTCGCAGTTATTGCCGTTGTTTATTGTGTTAGAATTAGCCGATTTAACAAACACATATTTTGCACACAGAATTGAGGCCATAGCAGCTTTTACTGAATATGTATAAAAAAAAAAACAGCTATAGGTCTCCATGGAGGTGGCACACAGAGGGACTGAATGCTCAGCACCAGTGTATGTGGAAATGGATGAAAGGCTGTAGTGGTGGTGGTGGTAGGGGTAGTGGGTCTAAGGCTTCCTCTAAGTGATTTATCTAAGGGAGGAAGTGGAGGAAGTCATCATGGCCCTCACTGTGAAACTTATCATACCCCACACACACTTAAGCAGTCACACACACTCCGGTGCATACACAGATGAGGAAGAGAGACATTGAAGTGAGAGGACAGAAGCATATAAGGTAACAGAGAGATAAAAGTACATGAAGAAAGACTGATGAAGAAATAAGAGAGAGAAAAGAAACGTGGAGAGAAAGAGAGATAGACTAAAAGAACGAGATAAATCTCAGTTGTGTTATCTCTAAGTGGCCAGTGACTGAGATTCTGAGTCCTAGTTGATTTTTAACTCATCACAGCTCTCACACACACACACACACACACACACACACACACACACACACACACACACACACACACACACACACACACACACACACACACACTGTCACACCACCACCACCACTGTCCACCCTCCACATCTCCTAGCTGTCCATCACACACACACACACACACCTCCCCTCCCTCAGGAGTGTCTACCTTGCAGTGGGGGCGGGGCCAGGGCCTAGGGGTGGGGGGGTCCTTGGCTGTGCTGTGAGACTACTCTGGGCCACTGCACTGCGCTGCCTGAGAATGCGCTCGTCCCACGAACTGGCAAACATGGACATGGCAGACTACAGTGAGGCCCTGGACCCTGCATACACCACGCTGGAGTTTGAGAACATGCAGGTGCTCACCATGGGCACAGGTGAGTCCAACACCCTCTGTGGGGGCCATGAACTTTGGGACCATGCTGACCGTTACATGACCAAACTCATAGGGACGAGTCACAGGGCCCTATAATGATGCCTAGTTAGTTAGTGAGTTAGTTAGTGTTGTATAAATGTCTAAGTTCAGCCTGGCATCTGAAGGGAGGTGCGCTTTTGCTGAGGTTTGGGAGAGATGGGACGTCTGTGGTGCTCTTAGCATGCGCATCTACTCATTTGCCATTTTTGTGACATATTGCGGCATGCGATCAGCTGTTTGACAGAATCTTTGTAGGGGGAATGGATGCTTGTTAAAACAGCGCGCCTATGGATGTGAGTGTCATGTCCCAGCACGCTTTCTGTTGTGGGCTCAAGTGTTCTTTCGTTTGAGTGAAGTGGGTTTTTTTGCGTAGAGAAATCCCATTTGTCTTTCATTTCTGAGCGTTCTCACTGGGTTTGTAAAAGCAATGATAGTATAGCTGGGTTGGGTTTCCTTGATGTGTTTGACAGTGACATGGATCCAGGGGAGAAGTCATGGAAATGGTTTGCTTCTTACTCTCCCATGTCAATGCGTGTGGGGTGACTCTATTAATCTCCCTGTCTCCGTGAGCTTCTGGTTCTTGCTGCCATCTGCAGTGCTGCCTGACAGGCATCCTTCTCCAGCCTGATGGGTCTAGCAGGCTGCTTCAGTCACTTTAATCAGTCAGATTTCAGATTTGTCAGGGCACCATAGAGAAAAGGTTTGTTATACATGGAGTCATGTTAGTTTGGGCTGTTGGGTATTTGTTCATGCTTGTGTCAGGATCACTCTGTTTTATCAGCTCAGTAGCTTTCGATTTTAATGCAATCACTGCATACAGCAGCCAACAAAATGGTGCTAACGATTCACAATTCACACATCCCTCTTGAAGAGTTTTGAATGATTTACAATGATTAATCATGCTTTCTGAAATGCATGTATTCAGAGGAGTATTCAAAACCAGAGTACATCATTTGTGCTTCTTACTAACTTTTTTTTAAGTGTTTTCAAAGCTTCCCAGAGGTTTTCCTGGATTTAAATGTCAGACTCTTAATGTGCAGGTATCGAATTGACAATATTATGTTAGTTCTGGTTCAAAATGTAGAGAATTTCTCGTCATTTAATGTGAGCAACCACCTCTTTCCTTTTTCTTTTCAAATGGGTCCCATGTAAGGCAGTAAATGTTATTTGCTCTATTTGACAGAAATCCCTCTGTATTAGAGAGCAATTACTGTCTTTGAGGCCAAACATTAACACGAAGGGCTTGTAAAACCTATTGATCTTGCAATTGAATCTTGCCTGTGAAAAGTAACATTTCAAAAGATTGATTAATCTGACCTTTCCTCTACTGCCACTCCTTCACAAATGACACCACATCTATATATCTGTCTCTCAAAAAATGACAACTCCATTCAGCACAGTACAAATGGACTGGGTTTGGAATTTATTCTGAGGAGGTGGATGTAAATGTCTCAAATTGAAAGATCTTATTGATTGAATTGATCTTTATATTTTGCAGACTCTTTTTAAAAAGGGCATTCAAAGTGAAGTGACCACACACATTTTAGAACTATCTCTGCTCCCTCTGAGTCAAAAAACCACAAATGCCTTTATGTGGCTGGCTGAATGCAGCTGAATGTACAGCTCCAGGAGCCTGATTTAGTCATGTTCAGATCACTTTCAGTTCAGCTCATGTGACTTTCAGCACAGAATTAACACTCCCAATTAGATCAGACATAAGAATTTAAAGAACATGCAGTTTGTTGAATACACTAAGTCAAATACGCATGGTAGAACAGGAGACTAAAACATACCAGAACATCACATGTTAGAGAGGAAACACAGCATACTAGAAATATCACAATAGCACATACTCATGATGCATATTAACAAGCATTATAAGAGAATCTTTGACTCCATCCATACTGGCCTCAGAAGCCACACAGCCATTTTATGAGCCTCATGTGCTTTGAAGTATCAGAATTTATTTGTGTTTGTCTCTTGTGATCTTGCACCCAAAATGATGATTGGCATTTGTCATTGCAGATTCCTCCCCAGCCGAGAGTGCCAACATGAATACTGCCACACACCTGGGCGCTGGCTCACTGTGTGCCATCTGTGGGGACCGGGCGACGGGAAAACACTACGGAGCGTCTAGCTGTGATGGCTGTAAGGGCTTCTTCAGACGCAGCGTCCGCAAGAACCACATGTACTCCTGCAGGTGAGACCTGTCTCCTGAACCCCATAGACATGGTGGAGGCTACACCTGGAAACCTCTTTCCACTACACTACATATGTTTTTCATGTGTGGGAAGCACAGCCTGCCTTGCACACTTACGGCCCATTGAAACTGTGTGCCAGAGATTTCATGTCATTAATCAGAGATTAATATCATACTCACTTCAAATGGATTACAAGAGGATTTCAGTGTGGCCAACATTGGCTAATGACAGACTCACTGAGAAGATATATATGGTGTTGAAAGAAATTAGAGAAAAGCAAACGTTTTCTAACATGACATGAGAACTCTACACATCCTACAACAGAGAGTCAAATACCACTGCACATTCCCCCACACATCTGTCTCCTTGGATGAGTCTTGACATGAGACAATGTGAGATGAGCCCACCTGTAATTTCTCTCCATGTTTGATTTTCAGGTTCAGTAGACAGTGCATAGTGGACAAGGACAAGAGGAATCAGTGCAGATACTGCAGGCTGAAGAAGTGCTTCAGGGCTGGCATGAAAAAAGAAGGTACTGATTGATGCTGAGCAACATGCAGACACATCTTCACTGATGACTCACACGTGGAGAGGGAGAGACCATTGAAAGTCAGAGCGGTGTAACAGACATACACAGAGCTGTACGCACTTTTGGCACACGCACACACACACACACACACACACACATGCACACACGCACACGCACACGCACAAGCACACGCACGAGTGTGTAACTGCACAAACAAGCCCACGAGTTGGTTCATCAGTGCCGCAAGTAGAATGTGTTGCAAGACCCCAGAGCTCACAGAGGGCTTCATGTTAATGTTCACCGAAGCTTTGCTGAAGTCTCGCCGC
Organism: Sprattus sprattus; assembly: GCF_963457725.1. NCBI lineage: Eukaryota > Metazoa > Chordata > Actinopteri > Clupeiformes > Clupeidae > Sprattus > Sprattus sprattus. The sequence continues at coordinate 12,033,495 of NC_137914.1, forward strand.
GGATCTGCTGAGCAAACATATCACAGGCATCATAAGCAGAGCTGATAAACAGCTCAACCTTGAGTTCCTCTGCCGCTCAGGCGTTCCAGCTCCCCCTCAGTCCCTGAACGCTCCTCTCACCCACTGCAATACACACACTGACACACAACACACCCAGAATGGCACACAGAGAATTACTAGAAGTGCAATTACAGATGATTACAGCTGAAGTACTCATTAACGCACATTAAAACGCATTCATTTGTCCACAATGCATGCGGCACTGATGAGCCAACCTGTGAGCATGTTTGTGCAGATGCATACCTATGTGTGTGTGTGTGTGTGTGTGCGTTTGTGTGTGTATGTGTGTGTCTGTGTGTGTGTGCATGTGTGCGCGTGTGCGCGTGCGTGTGTGCGTGTGTGCGTGTGTGCGCGTGTGTGCATACGGCTCGGTGTCGTCATGCGTTTTTTGGCTAAGTAGGTGGTGTAGCTTTTCATTTCACAATCAAATGAGATCCCTTGGTCAAGCTTTTGTCCCCTAACTCCTATTTCTGCTCTTATAGCTGTACAGAATGAAAGAGACAGAATCAGCACAAGAAGGTCCAGTTATGAGGACAACAGCTTACCATCCATCAATGCTCTCATCCAGGCAGACGTCCTCTCCAGACAGGTACTGCTCCCTCCAGTCAGACAACTAAGCTCTGCCACCGATTTTAAGATATCAAAAATACCAAAGATATCTACTTAGATATCTACTGCTGTTCCCTTCACGGACAGACTTGTCTTTCTGTTGTCAGGTGTACAGGTTAAATACCACATTTTGCACTTAATACTAATAGTACAAACTTAATTTCTTGGAATAGAAGAGCCTATCTGTACTGTGTCTGTTAAAGAGCAGGAATCATTAATCTACAACGATGAGTATACAAAATTAAAAATTGAGTGCTTCTGTGACATGAAGGTGTTACAATTCCTGCAGATATCATCACCAGGGCCAATTCTAAATGGAGACATCCGGACAAAGAAAATTGCAGCGATCACAGATGTGTGTGAGTCCATGAAGCAGCAGCTACTGGTGCTGGTGGAGTGGGCCAAATACATCCCTTCCTTCTGTGACCTGCCACTGGACGACCAGGTGGGTTCCCTCACACACACGCACCTACGCACGCACACGAGCACGCACCTACGCACGCACACGAGCACACACACACGCACGCACGCACGCACACATGTACACACACACACACACACACACACACACACAAACACACACACACACACAGAACCACACATACATACCACTACTACCCATTCACACATCTGTGCACAGACTGACAAATTATATATATTATACCAAATAATAGATCATCAGGACATAGGTATTAAATACACAATACAGACACGTTGGTCAGCTCTTCACAGTTCAACATAGTTCAAAACGCTTGCTTTTTCATGAATTGATGGTGATGTTTCCTGTCTTTAGTATGTATATAGCTTAATGTCAATGTTTAAGCTCAGGCTCATTTTTCTCCAGCCCTTCCTGAGAGTATGTGTAGCCTATGTGTCCACATGTGCCTATGTGTTAGTTTGGGATGGTGATGACTCAGTAAGTGAGGTTAATGTGTTGGTGCTCGTGGTCCGGATGTGATGAGCTGGTCAGAGAGGTTTAAACCCAGTAAGACACATACACACAAACACACAATCATTAACACTGCCATCTCCTCTATCTGGTCACTCATTTGTGGATGTTGAGTGAATGGGTCTACACACACACACACACACACACACACACACACACACACACACACACACACACACACACACACACAAATACACACACTTTCTCTTGCAGACTTTCTGGAGTGCACTATTATACACTCACATATACACAGAGATCTCACGTTGAGATACTCAGGGTTGACCTCACAGAGGCTGTGGGAATTTACAAAACACAATGAAAATGACAAGAGACCCCTAAACCCTAAACACAGGTGTGCAAATTATATTTGTGTGTGTACATCTGTGTGCGTTTATGGTTGTGTGTGTGCAGCCATGTGTTTCAAGATCCTAGTTCGAAATACATGCAATGATTTACATATGCATTCATACATTTAACATAATTGAAAAGGTATTCACAAGCAGCCTAAATAAGTTAGCCACCAGCTAATGCTAAAACTAACAGGGCCATCACTGTAATTCTTTACAAAACGACAGATGAAAGTTGTAGTCAATGCACAACGTTTGCAATCATTTATTATTTCACTCAGGGGCTGTAACTGCAATATGATGAAATGTGACTGTAGGTGTCTGTGGTTACTGTGCTAAATGGCGGGTGTGTATGTGTGTTTTGCAGGTGGCCCTTTTGCGAGCTCATGCTGGGGAGCATCTACTGCTAGGAGTAGCTAAGCGCTCGATGCTATACAAAGACTTGCTCCTATTAGGTATGTCGCCCTTCTCTATCTATGTATCGGTCTCATGGTTAAACACATTATATGATTTGGCAGGTACCATATGTCACCATTACTCATCATCCTATCTCAAATATGCAGTGAGACCTCTCCATAGCATTTAAATGTCAAATGATTCAAAATTGTATCACCTCTCAACAATTGCATTATTTCAAAGTTGACAAGTAGAGTATTTCCTCTCATTGACAATCAAAAACTTTAGGAAGACTATATTGAAAATGCAGGCCTTATATTAGAAACTCAATGCAACTAAAGTGAATACACCTGGGATCACTGACACACAAGTTAGAAAACCTGTGTTCACTCAGAAAAGCTTGCTTGCTCTTTCGAGATACAGATCTTCATATATCTTCAAGACATATGCAGTATATGTTCATCTCAGATAGGGTCCAGCATGTTTGTCTTGAACCTGGACTTCACTACCACAGTCTTGACTTTGAAACACAGAGGTGGGAGTGTGATGCATGAGTGCAAGAGGTGTTGGGGAGATGACATTTTTATATGGCACTATGCAGACCTGTGGATATACCAAAATACTGGCTGACAGGCTCCAGAAGCTTGGCGGAAGAGAAATAATGATAACGATCCAAAGCACTTTCTGAAGTAGAAAAAAGAAAAAAAAATGGTCAAGTATGTCGCCTGACTTGAGTCCACCATAAAAACACCTTTTTGGTATTTGAAAAGACAAAGGTAGAGCAACACAACCCCTTCAGAAAATAGCAGATGAAGAAAAATGTCTCTGAAGAACATATCTCCAGATAATTGTGCAAAACTGGTATCCTAGAAGAAGAATTGAGTCTGTCTTCAAAAAAGGACGAAAAGTTTAGAAAAAATTAAATATTGAATCTCAGTAATGAAATGTTCCTACTGTGGGGCTGTATTTTTAATATAGTGAATCTAAACTATACATAATATTAATTTAAGAGCAAACACCCTACTGTTCAACTAATGCATATACTCTCAGGTGATAATTGGATTAATTTGATATTCAAGTGATATTGCACTGGAGTGGACTATTGTATACTGTACAAGCTCATGGACTGCCTCTCTGCTGATCAATTACCTACCTGCTTGACAACAGACCAGAAATGCCTGTAATATTCAGTGGTCTCTCTGTGCTTCTAACAGGAAATGATCACATAATCCCGCGGAATTGTCCAGAATTGGAAGTGAGTCGTGTGGCTGTGAGAATTCTGGATGAGTTGGTGCTGCCTTTCCAGGAACTCCAGATAGATGATAACGAATATGCCTGCCTCAAAGCCATTGTGTTCTTCGATCCAGGTATGGACATCCTTCTCACTGCCAATGTCTGATCTGTGTCAGCTGGTAGCGGTCTTACATGCTTGTTATTTACTAACTGGCCGTCTCACAATCCCTCTTGTTACCTTCTCCCCTCATTTCCCTAGTTAACCTCACCATTTTCACTATCTGCTTACTGGTCTCATTCTTTATCGAGTACTAAATAGCTCAGTTTACATCGGAATTTATTTGCCAAATTCAGTCAGTAAAATATATATCATATAGTTGTCATAGAAGTGTTAGAGACTGTCTGTCTCTTTGTCCTGTTTGCAGTCTTCTCACCTGTCTAACCTCCACTCACTTCAAATCTACAGATGCAAAGGGTCTCAGTGACCCTGGGAAGATCAAACGCATGCGCTATCAGGTGCAGGTTAGCCTGGAGGACTACATCAACGACCGGCAGTACGACTCCAGAGGGCGTTTTGGCGAACTGCTGCTGCTGTTGCCCACCCTGCAGAGCATCACCTGGCAGATGATCGAACAGATCCAGTTTGTAAAGCTCTTCGGCATGGCCAAGATCGACAACCTGCTGCAGGAGATGCTGCTGGGAGGTGAGAATATGAACGGGTTCTCCCTGTGGCTTAATTACCATTATGATTTCAGTTCTTGTAGTCTGTGTACTGCATGTGATCGGTTTCTGTTTAATTTGGACTCATTCAGTTACCATGAGTTAAAACAAAGGTTTAATTATGTATTGAAGTGCTCTTTAAAAAAATATAATGCTTATGGAAAGGTTTTGAAAATCAGCTCTCTTGGACAGAATTTTCTGTGTAGAAATTTGTCCACACATACATACCTTTTTGTTGCAGTTAGTATATTGTCCTCCTGTGCTTTCCCCTGCAGGCTCTGCGAATGAAGCTCCACACACCCCCCACTCTCTGCACCCACATCTGGTCCAGGAGCACCTCAGCAACAATGTCATCGTCACCAGTAACATGGCAACTCCAATTCACAATGGCCAGATCTGTGAGTGTTCTTTGTGTTTTCTGACTCACTTAGTATCTGTCAGTGATGTTGGGCAAACTTGCTATGATACTGAAAAAAACCTTTCAGTGTTTAGAGGAACTACCAATGAATTACAAAATAATTTGGTAATGTAAGAGAAATTAAGACATTATTGCAACACTTCGAGTCTCAGTCAGGTCAGTGAATCAATCAGTAACGTTATGGAAACTCTGTGTAACATTAGAGAAAGTGTACTTCAGGGTAGAGAAAAGCCTGCTGCGCAAACGTGCTCTCGCAGTGACGCTGACTAAGCCTCTCTCCGACCCGGTGAGTGTGTGGCAGCAGTCAGGTAGCAGGGAGGACAAACAGCCTGCGGGAATAATCCAGGAATGGACTTCCCAATGCATAATCAGGCTTACGTGGTCAATGAAAGCTACTGTTATTCTTTCTTAACCTTTCTAATGCCTTCAGAAATTTCATAAGAGGTCTTTATTTCACACTCGCCAAGAGGTTCTTTCTGCCCTGTGGTTGTTGTCCCACGTGCAAAAAAAAACACAAAAAAAAAACAGAGTATTTATTTGTCCAGGTAATACTAATAATGATAATATTTGTATAGCACACTTTAAAAAATACAAAGAAGTCTCAAGGTGCTTTACATGGTTAAACAATCAATCACAATAATAAAAGCAAGTAATAGAAGTGCTAAGGTCAGACAGAAAAAAAGGATCATATTAATTCGCAATAAATAATAAATACAATTATAATAATTAAAACAGAGCAATTTAAGACAGAACAATTTAAACAACGCAATCTAAAACACACAAAAACCAAGACCTTAGGTGAGGGCAGAGATAAACAGGTGAGTTTTGAGATGTGATTTAAAAACAGCGAGGGAATCTAAGGCCATAATACTAATAGTGTGCATGTGGGTTTGAGTGGTGTTCACTGCTGTGGTTATATCTGATGTCTCTTGGTTCTTTCAAACAGCCACTCCGGAAACTCCAATACCCTCACCCCCAGCAACATCTGGCTCTGAACACTACAAAATGGCTCAGGGTGTCATAGCAACAGTGCCCAAGCAACCCAGCTCTATCCCTCAACCCACAATCACCAAGCAAGAAGCCATTTAGCCTGCACGCTAACACATACAGAAATCACATGTGGTGGTGCACCTCAGAAAGTTTGTAATGTATTTGTTTTATTTACTTCTGTTGTTTGGGATAGCTCTAACGTTAGAATGTTGTGAAATATTCATGAACATGTTTTTCGTGGCCTTTACGGACTTGGTGGAGTAAACAAAACTCTCGTACACACACACACACACTCACTCACATTAAATGTAAAATGCCTTAAAAAAAAGTTTTGTGTAATTACACTGAGTTCATGAATGTTACAGTCGTCAGGCCATTAAAGGAGATGGGTACTGTACTATAGTATTTAAGGAAGAGTCAAACCTAGATCTAATTTAAGCCAGTAACATGGGATAAACAACAGTTTCGTGGGCGAATGAATTGGGCCAAAGGCTGTGTGACAGCTGTGTTGCCTTTCTAATCCATACTGCTATCATCCATGTTTGTTTATTTTTGGATGTCAACATAATCACACAATGCATTTTGTATTTCAGTCTGCTCCAGGCATCATATTAGCCAAATGTAAATATCATGTATATTAAATAGATCGGTTCACAGACGTTAGAGCACTTTGTGATGAGCAGAGGCTCCCTGTGATGGCTCTGACAACTGAAGAAGACCTTTTGTTTTCACTTTCAGATATGCCAAATGCTATGTGTTCTGTTAGATGTGTAGACATTTTCTGTTGGTTGTTAGGTACTGACAGGTGCCATGTTTTTTGTGCTGTAAAACCTCTGGAAAGTGCCTCTGGATACTACACTGCCCTGGCATACATGGGCCATACCTGACCTTGAAATGTGAAATGAAATTAAAATGTCAAGGTTTTATTTTTACACAAATGTTTCTGTTTCTTTCCTTTTTCACTCTCTCTCTGCCTTTCTCTGCCTCGGTCTCGCTGATGGATTGCTCAATGATTGATAGTTTATCAATTCATTACTGATCATGATTAAATCAACTACAAGCAATTTACCCTTTCAAATGCTAATGATTAATATACTGGTATTACACTTAGTCATATAGCCTAGTTTTGAATAGCCAACGTCGCAGTCCTTTATCCGCATGGGATATTGATTTCATCTCGACCCTCTAGGTATGTGGCTTGTGGCGGACATGCTCTCAGGAGCACCTCCTGTTATCTCTGAGAGCACTTGTGCAATTCCTATTTGTCCAGTAAATATTGGATGTCCGAGCATTGGAGGCATTCGTAAATGGTTGAACTGAATTAGCAAAGCAGAGATGACATTGGTCACGGCTTCAAGGGGCCGCAGTGGGACGACAGCACTGTCACGTGAGAAAAGGAAAGAAGTCAATGGAGATTTCTGATGTGATACCATGAATCATTCAGTCCTGATGTAATGCCATGAATTATTCAGACTCGATCAACAAGACTTGATTAATTCATCTGATTCTACAGGTTAGTTTTAGGTGACTCAAATAGAGGTTTCTCCTGGCCCTCAGCCTGGGCAGGGTCATCTTAAAAGACAAGCTAATCTCCTTCGGCTGTAAAATCAGAGAGGCTCAAAAACATGATAATAAAGCTGTGGCGACGTGGCAGTGCTTGGTCAAGGATATTTTGTACAAGGGCGTGAGCTCACTGATAAAATGCCATAAAACAATTCCTGATAGTCCTGCGATTTCTGAGGCGCCTGACTTCAAGGTTCTCCCAGGCCTGCTCCTGTGGCGAGGAAAGAGGTGTTGTTCCCAGTCATATCTAGCTATTATAGGACCCAAGGAGAAACTGGAATCACCCGCTCGTTCTTTCAGTGAAAAGTCTTATCTGCTTTTATTTAGCGCGACTCCACATGTCCTGTTCTACACTATAGTACACTAAGTTACAAGCTGTCATGATGACACCATTCTAACCTAACTCCTTAGTACTTCCAAGTCAGTCACAATTTTATGTTATAGGTTACGGTGAGAGGTTTCGCTTTCTCATATTGCAATACCAGCAACGCCACCTAGCGTCAATTTAGCGTTAATTCATTAAACATATTTTAATAAACAAAGGACAGAAAATATTTGGACAGACACTTTTCTGATAAGAGCCATACAGCAATACCTCAAGGAAATGTTGCACTTATTACAGTGATATAGGCTACCTTTAGTAGCCTATCTGGGGGTTTCCTGAATAGGGTTGTTTCCTAGGTCCCAGTGAAAGATGACGCAACTTGCCACACGCTCACCAATATCCAATGAAAAAAGGCTTTAGCCCAATTCCCGGAAGTCCTGGTTTGTCAATTAATCGTGTTGTTTTCTTGACTAACTGTAAAAAAAAACACGTTCTTTGCTATCAACATGTAATAGTCAGGATATGGAATTTTTGCTCAGTGTCCTGTCTCTGAACGAATACATTTTTATATAAGCGAAGACAACCTTCCACTGGTACTGAGAATCTGTCGTCGACATAAACAGTTACTGGACAGATTCTTGCAAAAAAGGTGAGAGGAAGGAGACAGTAGCCTATTAGCCACTAAATCTTGCCTGTCTACCCAGTTAACTTTAACTCTCAAACTCGGTTTAAGCGAAACAAGAATGGGGCAACATACAGCCTATTACAATATCGACATTAAATGTACTGCGTTAGCATGCGATGATGGAGCCTTCCACATCAACGTCTATTTCATGTTTTAAAAATATGACTGAATAGGTTACGTTATTATTTCACTTCGAAAGTAGCAGTGGTTATCGGATTGAGATCTACATCGTTTCTGTTAATTCACAATAAAATAGGGATCCTGAGAACGGGATAAAGAAGGCTGTTATCTTCAGATCCAGAGCGAGGTCATGGCTGAAGGCAATGGGTGTATGGAGGGAACCCTGACCCCAGGAGTACCACAGACCAGTAATGGGGGGTTCCCTGGCCCCCCTCCCCCCAATTACTCGTGCACGCTGAGTCCATCCCTGGAGGCGAAGGCCCGTGAAGAGCTGCAGGAGAAGCCAGAATGGCGTTTGCGCGATGTACAAGCTCTTCGGGACATGGTGCTGAAGGAGCACCCACACCTGCGCACGCGGCTGGATGATGCGTTCCTGCTGCGCTTCTTGCGAGCCAGGAAGTTTGACTACGACCGTGCTCTGCAGTTGCTGCTAAACTATCATGCCAGCCGTCGTGCCTGGCCAGAGGTTTTCCATGACCTTCGACCCTCAACGGTTAGGCACGTGCTGGAGCGAGGTGTTCTCACGGTGCTGCCACAGCCAGACAACCATGGCCGCTACATACTCTGCCTCAGGCCAGGTTAGAGGACCCCACACTCTGTTCTTTTTTGTTTATATTTGTATGTAAACGTTTTACACTGACAAATCTTTGCACAGCACTCAGCTCGACTCATCTTAACAATCGTATCACTTACGCCCTGCCTGATGATTGACTAAACTGTCTAATGTATTGATCATCTCATCTGATCCTAACACTTGTCTGCCGGTGTGATGTCATCATTGACCTGTCTGTGCTATGTCAATCATCTGTCTGATGCCAATTTTCATCTGTTTGCCTTGACTTATCATTGTTGCTTTATCTTGTTACAAAATGTCACCTGCTAATCAAGTCTCAGTGTTTACCCCTCTGATGTTGTTATTCTACAACATTAAGTGGCAGGCAGCTAACTTGTACTTACTGATGCGAATTGGAATGCTTAGTAATCAATGAACTCCTACACTCTCTTGCATAGGGAAGTGGAAGCAAAATGATTACCCATTTGTGGACAACATCCGGGCTATCTACCTGACCCTGGAGAAGCTGATTGAAGCAGAGCAGACGCAGGTGAACGGCCTGGTGATCCTTGTGGATTACAGTGGCGTGGGGCTGTCTCAGGCGTCGAACCCTGGACCCTTCCTGGCTAAGAAGGTGGTGGGGATCCTGCAGGTTTGGTTTTTCTTCTCATCATCTGTCCACATGCTCCAGATCAAAGACACATATCACCTACACACTGCGCTTCACCTTTTGAAACACAACACAATTGCAATGTCATGCCTTAAGCACACATGTTGAATGTGATAATCTATCTAATCTCCTCTTCTCCCTTATGCACTTTGTCATTCTCACTCTTCCTTCTCTCAGGATGGTTTTCCTATCAGAATAAAAGCTGTGAATATCATCAATGAGCCGCGCATCTTTAAGGGGATCTTTGCCATCATCAAGCCTTTCCTTAAGGAGAAGATGGCTGAGAGGGTAAGCAGTCTGTGTGTGGCACTTTTCGGTGATACAGAATGCATGTTATGCCATTGCAGCATGTGTGATCACCTCACTTAAATCATCACTATGAATTAGTCTTTCTAACTGGGTTACTGAATAGTTAAAGCTGTTTGCTGTGTTGCTAGTCTCTGAGGGTTCTAGTTGGCCTATATAGTTAGCACATTCATACAGGTCAAATCTATAGCTTCTGTAAAGTCTGATCCGGTGCTTTTAGAAACCATCAAATGGTTAATACGTATATAATAATTACTTAGAGCTTGCTGCTTTGTAGTTCATGAACCTCACTCTTGATGTGAGTGTAAAACACTAGTGTAATAATAGGGGAGGTATTAGAGCAAAGCCTAACTAATATGTTGGCTCTTGCAACATCACAAGTCAAACTATTATCGTCATCACCATCATCTCTTTCCTCCTATGCAGTATGTTCTCCACGGTTCTGACATGTCTTCTCTGCACCGGAGCATCCCTCATACGGTGCTGCCTGAACAGTACAGTGGCGTGGCTGGCCAGCTGGACACGGCGACCTGGACCCAGACGCTGCTGGATGCCGAGGAGAACTTTGTGGTGGAGTTCTGCCAGCCGGAGCCCCTGGAGGGAGGCGTCCTGCCAGACTCCATGCTCTTTGACGGGGAGCACGGCCGGGTTCAGGGAGAGGACACCTTCAGGAGCTTGCGCTCTCAGCTCTACTACTGCTACTGAACGCTGCTACGGACCACATCGCTCATTATTTCAACCATGTAAAATGGCTTTTCTGTTCCCATCAATATTAGCTCTGCCATTACTGTCCACTGTGACTGACATACAACTTACCGCATTTATTACACTCCTTTGTCCTACTGACTGTTGTTACTCTTATGGTTTATTGCTACACAGCACTCTTTGCTGACCCACGGTTGGAAAACCCTGAACACTACTACTGATCACTGTTGTTGAGCACTGACTGACCAGCTCATTTATGCTCAGAATACTTGCTTTCTGTTGCTTTTTGTTAACCCAGAGAAGGGTATCATTGCTTATACCATGGGTAGGTTTTTAAAGCTATGCTTTATGTCTAGAGTTATATTTTTGATTCAGTTGGAACCATGTTATTTTAGCCTGAGGTGGTTTTGCCAAAGTCTGTAACCATCTCTGGAGTTGTGAGGTGTAAGTTAAACGGAGAATATTTTGCATTTTGCTTTATCTTGCACTAGCCACTAATATATGTTTAACACACAAAGATGGTTTGCCTTAATCAGAGATGGGGATAGTATAGTTAACCATCAAATGACATTCAGCAGCCCTCTCGCTGGACAGCTACAAATCTTCACTCTTGGTGGTCTAAACTGAGCAATATTCATGCGTTTCTTTGCTTCTCCTCTTGCCTACCCAGTAAGTCTTCATATAAATAGCCAAACTGTATGTAAACTATTCTTAGATGTATAGACTTATGTATACTAGATGTATAGCCAATGCAGTGTAAGCAACTTGTATAGGGGATCTCACTGTTTTTCTGTGCTCATGTGTTGTTGCCACACCTCTTGTATGGCCCCTGTCATATGTGTACACACAAATATTATTCTGTCCTGCCAGTCAAGGCACTGCTCAAGAGCAGGGACTGACCACGACAGACATCACATGCTTCACCCAAACGATGTGGTCATTCAAAACCTGCCACTGTGTTATCTCCCTGCCTCCTTGCCAAAAAAAGGGAAAAAAACATGAAAGGAACTTTTTATTTAGTATTTGTACAGATTCACCTTTATATTTAACATTTTTATTTTTTCATTGTCATGTATTGTTATATTGTTTATTGTCCCTGACGGGATATATATATTTTTGTTAATTATGATAGCTTCTGTCCGTTGAGATGTGAACAGGAATAGTATTCAATAAGTGTGGGATGAGGTCTGTTTCTCAAAACACAAACAGAAACGACCAGGATATCCTAATAAAGTCCTTCACATATATAAGCATCGGATTCATGTACTGAAATGTGGCATGACTGATTTCGTGTCCCAATCATTTAAAGACATACCCTGACAATTTGCTGCGAATTAGTACGTCTGTGCTACCGCAGATATATGCATCTCCGTTAGAGGGCGTCATTGTACAAGTTTAGATAATATTGCATACTCCAGGCTTGCCAATTATATCCTATCCCTGTAATAATGGATACAACTAAAGAAACGACATAGGTCAATTTCAGATTCATGTTAAAAGTATGACCAAGTAGTAAAATAATAATCCCTGATCCTCGAACTAAGAGACCGGTACAATGTTGTCCTGTTAGGAAACATTCGTGATTTTATTAGCTCGTTACACATTTGAAATAACATAAAACCTGTGCGAGGTCAAAGACAGTACTCAGGGTGATGCGTGACGTCCCTGTTTTATCTAAATATACGTGGGGGGGGGGGGGGCGTCCTTTTGCATCAATTCAACGCCTCGTAACATCCAAACGATATCACATATTTGTAAAGTGACGGTCTAGGTTTCTAAACACTGGGTAGCATATTTCTGTGACAGTGTTTGCACGAGGTATTTGACACAGAGCAGAGCCCCCACCGGCGGCAGCGCCCGGCTTCAGCGCGGGAGCGTGATTGGCTATGGGATAACTCCATTTTGGAAACAGCTGTTTAAGGACGTAATCCCTTGCTTTGTCTTCAGGGGCTGTCCATGAAACACTACGCCTGCGAACACAACTTCTCTTCTCCTTCACCGAAGACGCTTAACATAAATCTGCTGAATCCAGTCGATATGAATTTAAATAGGACTTTAAACTTTACAGGGGGACATCCCTAAGCTTGCGTTGTAACAAGTGGAGGAAACTCGATCGGACCAAGGTTAGTCGTTACATTGTTGCAATGAGTGGCGAAGTATTCTCTTTACATGAGACAGTATTATATGAACGGCATTTTCTGTCGTAAATTATATAATTAACGAATGGTGTCGTGAATTTTGGTGTAGGTATAGGAGGTGAAATCTTAACAGGAGTGATTTGTTATGCCTTTGATGCACGCATCTGTGCGTGACTGTCGCTCCAAGTGTAAGCAGCTTTGAAGTGGCGGTTTTTAGAGGTATGGCGCGTTTAGTTAAAGAAGGCTGCATTTGTATGTTCCAGAACTCTTAGAATGTATCAACCTTAATGTCGAGGGTGTCAATCCTTATTTAACCAAAACAAATTGCGTCGCTTAAGTGGTGCCACCATGAGAGCATGAGTGGGAGCGGAGTGGGAGCGGAGTCTGATCACCCGCCATGCGCTCTCCCCGCAGCGTTTCGTGGAGACGAGGCAGTGCGTTGGTGGCAAGTGCTTTAAGAAACAGTCTTTTGATAAGTCTTCAGCCGGAATAAATAAGCACCCTTTTGCACTGCTTTCGTTGTTTCACGTTATTATACAAGACACACTGCTGGTGTTTAGTTTTTACGACCACTGCATTTCCCACTTGCCCGGACTTGACGTCTGCAGAGCCGGCAGAACACAGCTGTCGTCTTATTTTAATGTGTTGAAACCATGAACTCTCTGGCATAAAGCGTGAGGCAAGTGCCAAGCCAGGGGACCCTTGCCAAGAGATCCAGAGAAAACCACCATGCAGGGTAAACTAAACCCTTGTCCTCGGAAGAAACCGGTAGGGTTTAGATGATTGGTTTGATTTGTAAACAACATACATCTGAAGAGCTGTTGTCCTCTAAATCTGCTGTCACCTCTCACTACTCAACTGTTCCAGTGGCACCTTGTGGCATGTGGCACATATCCAAAAACCTTCCGATCAGAGTAGTGCCAGATCAGTAATAAGCTGATGCTATTTGTCAGGGTTCTCGTCTTGGTGGACAACGGTGTAAATGTGTGGGGGGAAAACAAATGTGTCAACAAACTCCTGTGTAGATTCAACTCTCAGTTTAGGGGAATTCTTGTCTTGCAAAGGATCATGACAGCAGTGTTCCATCAGGCAATGCCATCTGGGGGCTGGGCGGCAGGTGCCTGGTTGCTCCTGATCTGGCAAAATGTGAGCAGAGATGCTGCAGGCCTTTTGTCACTGGCCATGCAAGTAGCTGGTTGAGGCTGTGTAAGGTGGCTCTGGAGGCCGTATGACCCATTTTCTTCTGGAGAGGGAATGAGGGCAGCATTTTTGTGTGACGCAAATGCTCCCCGAAGGCCAGAACAGGAAGTTGTAATTGCCTTGGCCCTCACTGAAGCCACCATGTGCGGACTTTAAGTTCTGCTCTTGGATCCTCTTTTAGACACTTTAATTTTCCCAAGGAGACCCTTGTAATTAAACACAAACACACACCTCAGCTGTCTTTGTAATGACCCAACCCTCGAATGACTGCATTGCTTAAAAGGTCTAGTGTTTAGTGGACAGTGATGCACCAGGGCTGGTCTTTGTGTAGTGACCAAGTGCTGAAGTTTATAAGCTGACCTACACATCCAGTGATGATCTATTTGCAGTGAGCCAGCTGATTTCCCTGACAGTGCTGCATGTGCCACCTGGCTACTGCGTTTTACAGGTCATCTTCCTGCAGTGCCTTGCTAAACTGACTGAGGTGCTGTTGATCTGACCACAATAATATGCTTGATGTGAAGAGGCTGTATCAAACATCTTGAAATACTTCTGGAGTACTCCGATAGCCATAACCTGGCTTAACAAACTGATGCCCATAAGGGGAAATGCAGGAAATAAAAAATCACTTTGTCTACGGCAACTGAAGTTCAACGTAATCTTACGGGTTAAACAAATCAGGAAAGAAATCAGGAAATCCAGAGGGATTGGCATTCCTGTCCTTCAATTAGATTGTGTATACTCTGCAAATTAACGGAAGGGGATGGTCTCAGAGGCTGGCTAAGTAGTGGCTTAGTCTTATGGATGTTAGCAAGACATCATGCCTTTTATGGTTGAGTATTAGAGGCCACTTGCCGGGTCCTCTCTTTGCTAGATAAAGAAACCTGGCATGCCTCTCCTATCAGTCAGGAGCAGAGAAGTGACGATGTGCTCAAAGGCATTTCCCCAACCCTTCTACTGTCTCCAGAACACCTCTGAACTGTCACTCAAGTTACAGCTTTCTCCTCATCTGATGGAACTCCTGCTGGGTTTAAGAATGAGGCTGTCATGTCACTACCATCAAGGCTGGGATTTTGGTGGGTGTGGGCTTTGATTCTTACGAAGTGCCTTTGTGAGGCTACCACGAAAACGTGGAAGCTACTGAAATGAATTCAACTAAGTTGAAGTTTAAATGCCAACAGCATGTAGTCTGGATCTGAATGGCAGAAGCATGAGGTCTGTATTTGAGTGACGGGAGCATGAGTAAGCATTCCCTGGCCAGTGCTCAGCCTTCAGCTATCAGCTCTCACTTCCCTGTTGATATTGAACACTACATCAACAAAATAGTTTACCAGAGTGACTAGAGAAAAACTTGTGCATGTAAACCTCCATTTCCTCTTTTGAACTTTTATCAGGATCATTAAATTGAACATATTTCCAAGATGGATGATTCAAGAAGCCTTTCAATCAAATGATCTGCTCACTCCCTCATCTTATAAATTGCCTAATTTGGTTGATTCAGCATTGGCCAGAGAGCTAATACTATTACTAAATGGCTTCCTTGCTAATGCTGTGGGAGCTTAAAAAGATGCTGAATTGAAGAAGGCACACTGCATCAAAAATATTTACATTAGTCTCTTGTGGCGGTCTTTGTGTGCCAGCTGAGAGCTGTTGTGTGTCTGTGCTGTAAATGTAATTGGTTATTCATGTTTCTGAGGCTTTTAGCAGTTATTTTTTTCTCTGTTTTTCTTTGTGTTTTTTAATGCATTAGCAGTGATGCTGTGCTGGTGTATGGACCGCCGTAATTGCAGTGTGTGTCAGTTCTCAGAAGGTTTGGAAGGGAGGCTTAATCAGCATGTAATGAAGAGGCCAAGCAGGCTGTTAATGATTAACTCCTAGAACTGTTAACATAACTGAGTCTCTAGATCACTGGGGGTTTTTGTCATGGCACTACCTCTAACTCCTCACAAGAGGCCTTTGTGATGTTTGCACTGCTGTGTTTGATCTTACACAGGTGGGTGTATGATGGATGGCTGCATCTTGCCTATGTGGGTGTCTGGATGGTATAGGAGATCTGTGATGGGCTTGGGGAGACTTAGCGGAGGGGGTGGGCGGAGAGTGAAACTTAGATTAGTAGTCTACATGTGACTGATGAGGTCATTGTAACTATAATGGTTCTCAAGGTTAACACTTCATGAAAGCTTTCAGTGTGCACAAAACGGGCATTGTGTAGTGTAAAAGCCTTTTCTGTTGAACCACAAGCACACTGAGAGGCAAGGGAAATGTCACAGTAAATCCCTCGTGTCTAAAGTTGGTTCTCACTGTGCACCGGGCAAATGGGGCTGTCCATTAAACAGATAACAAGAAATGAACACACTCATATTCAATATAGCTCTAATGATAATAGCAGGCAGCACACAGAGACCAGAGGTTGAGTATCTCCTCTGATAACGGGAAGTCATCTTGGAGACTAGAGCCATGCCTGCATGCAGACATCAATGCCTGCCTGTATCTCTATGTATTTTCTTTGTAGGTAGGAAGCTTTTGAGTGAGGATAGTTTAGTTGTAGATTAAAGTGTAAAGTAGATGGGTTATTATTATTTAAAGTACTTTAAGAGGATGTGTGCAGTTATATCATATTTGCACTTATGCTCTTGACAGGAATCCCCATGCATTCTTGGGGTGTGACTACAGCCTTTTCCAAATGTGACTAAATAATTTCCGTTCTAGAGTTACTCTAGCTGGTTATCTCTCTTGGCCATCTAAACTAGACTCAGTGGAACGTGTGATTCTTGTGAAAGTGTTACTTGTATATCTTTCTGTCTGCATCTCCGTCTTTCTGTTCAGCACTCAAACCGGTGGATCGGCACAGAATCTCTCTTCAAAGCTGCTGTCCTCCCTCCTGTCATTGCCCCTCTAAGAGTTTAAGCCAAGCATCAGGCATCTACTCTCTCACAGTTTATGAGTTCTGGTTTCAGAGTACACAGAGATGATAATATTTGGACCACCAGACATCCTCTCTAACTATGTTTGGCCTGCTGTTTTACAAACTGTTCATGCCACATCATCAGCTATGTGACTGGTCATTATCCTGTCCTGCGGCTGCCTAAATAGAAGGACCTGTAAGGACAAGCTATAAATCTGTTATGCACCATAGTCCCTCACAGCTGCCTGCAGTCACCACTAGTACGCAAAGAATGCAGAAAAAATTGATTCTGGCGCTTGGAAGATGTCATCTGGAAGTACTGACCATATTTAGTAAGCACAATAAACACCCAGGCATTCCTTGCTCTTGTCCTCCCCCTCTTTCTGCCTCTCTTCTCCTCCCTTCTCTCTCTTCCTTTCAATGGGAGTGCAAGGTTCCTGTTTTTCCTCCCCTACGCTGGTCCATTTAAACTGCTGTAGGAGAGATTCCAAGCTAACGCTCCTTTGCCACATTTACCTTTACCTGTCATTTCTTTTTCTAGTTGTCTTGTTTTCTCCAACTCCTCCTCTTGGAGCCAGGATGACTGGATCATCCAGTACCTCTGGGTTTAAATTTCAGCACAAAAGGGCAGCATTGTGTCTGATGATTCCTAATTAGGCAGTCAGGAGGCTTTGTGCATTTACCTCCAGGCACAGTTGAGGGGGTAGCGTGGTGCATGCAAATACTACTGAGTTTGAGACTGACCAGGCTGCTTTCCTACAGTCGAGTTTTACTCCGGCTGTGTATCAGACCACAGGCACAAGTCTCCCACACTGTGTGGTGAGTTAATGTTTGGGTGTGTACACCAGCGCTCTCCCTGGAAAATACCACTATGGCTTTTTGAAGCTCTGGGGCATTTAACAATAACAAGCAGGTCTCTGTAGTAGTTCATCAGCAGTTGACAGGTTCTGATAATATTGACCGGGTTAGTAAACATCAGGAAAACATTAGATCAGGTCAGGGTATGAAGTACCAAGATCTTTTGCATGACATAGTTGTTTAAATAGATCAAGGTTCTAATAGATAGACATTTGTGACATCCTCCCCTCTCTTTAAAATGAATGAATCATATTGGGTTAATGGCGGTGCACTCTGTGTTGGGCTCAGTGTCCCCTTGGATTGGTTCACTGTGTTGAGCTGGATGTTGAGTATTGTGCTATTTTGGATTAGGTCTAAATCAGCTATTGTAAAATGGGTTTTTTAATTCCCTGGGTGTGAGCACCATGTTGGATTTGGCACTATTTGGTGGCATGAAACTTTCCCCAAGTAATTCCTTCTGACCTAAGGTTGTGCGGTTTTGCTGAAGAACTTGCGAAAGCATACATTTCATGTTAATTCTGGCAGGAGTTGATTCGATTCACATAACCCCATCATTCAATCCATTGAATCATTCATTATTCAATCATTCAATGGCAACAGCTGTGGTAACAGTTTGGGGCAGCTGGTCTGAAGACAAGGGTTTTTGGTCTGTGTGATGACCACGACTGAGGTGTTCAGTGATGGTAAGCTGACACCCACTTTTCTTTTTCTTTTCTGGATCTTGTAAAATATCCCCCCCCCCCCCCCCCCCCCCCGTAGAACACTGATCTGAAGCCCTCAGAGGCATCAGCTGTGGGAGACAGCCACCAGACAACGCCCTGCCTGTTTGCTGCCCCCTCTCTCCACCCACAGCCTGTTGCTGATGAACAAAAACGGTCTGTTTTATTTGTTGGTCCCAAACTCATGCCTTATTGAATCAAGGCTGATATTTTTAGCCCCCTGCGCTAAATGAAGTGTTGTCCTGTTATCGTATGTGCAACATCTTGACATTCACTGAATTGTTGTCACTGTTGTCAATTTCGTGCTCAGTTTTTGTAGAGAACCAATGCTTTTAACCCACCCTCAATTTTGATCTCCATTAAGCAAGAATTATATTTCAGAAGTCTCCTAACATTAAGACTGAACCATAGAGTAAGAAACAACTGAATGGACATTACTATTCCCAATGACAATATATACCTCCTGGAATAGGAAGTCAATTGACCAATGGGCCTATTGATCACTTTTTCCTATGTTGATCTTCCCATTACTATTATTATTATTAATGACAAATTATGGGCATACGATCCGTTTCTGCATTAGTTAGTATCCATAGTCAATAAGGGTAATGGAGGTCCCTAACACAGTAGGATAGGATGTTCTCTACCCAACTCTGAGTCCTCTGGCAGTGGGGTTGGCTGAGCCAAGGCAGAGCGGCAGAACTGGTTGCACTGGGTGAACGCTCAGTGATGGCTGTGAGGAGGAGTCTGGAGGAGTTTCGAGGGCAGGTGATGAGTCATGAGTGGGAGCTGCTCGCCTGAACTCCTCTGGCTGAAGCATGGGTCACCCCTCCTCCCACTGGCCTCAGCCACACACTCACACACTCACACACTCACACACTCACACACTCACACACTCACACTCACAAACCAACATAGTCATTCACTCATCACGCGGGCAACCCAGAGCATGGAGAAACACTCTTGTCTCTCAAAAGAAAGTTCCTCTTCTGATGATGAGTGAGTGAGTGAGTGAGTGAGCGAGCCTACACAGCCTTGCGTGTTTAATTTGAGCAGGAAGTGCTGCTGTGTGACTGGCGACTATGGTTCCCCTCAGTCAGGGTTTGTTTTAAGCTGACACTTGAATAGCTCTGGGTGTTGCTGTGGTTTTGTGTGATGCATCACGAGACTCTGAGTCATAGGAGCTGGGATCCTTTATGATGCCATATTCACACAAGGGGGGGGGGGGATGCCCCCTGAAGCCCTACAGCACACCACCCAACGCTGAAAAAGGAGAAAGGTATTTGAGGCTAGCGCTTCCCAGCAGCAAAGCAAAATAAAGGCAAAGCTCTCTTTATTTACACGTTAGCCCAGGAAGCTGGAGCTGAGTAACAATGCAGGGGTTGGCAGAGGAAATCCAACTCCCCTGCTCCAGATCATACGCTGATCCGGTTCTCAGCGGCTGACATCATGAGAGCCAGCGAAGGGTTGTACTCCAGTCCGCCCCAATAACCCCCCCCCCCCCAGTTTGGGGCCCCTCAGGCCCCCAGGCTGACTGCTTCCGCTGAATGTGCCGGCCTCGTGACTCCCTTAAGCTCTTGCACCTGGAGCTCTTCCTCCTGCTGAGTTAAAGAAAACACAGGCCATCGGCAGCTAATTGCACCTCGCCCTGAGAAAGCAAGCTGATACGAGCAGGCCATGAAATGAGTTTTTCCCCTGGCTCTCAGGAAACTCTGCGATTCCAATGTAATTTCTGCTTGCGGCAACAATCAAAGGCTGAAGGTCTAATGTCACTTGATTGCTTGCTTAGGGTGGTGGCTTTGGCTTTTCCTGCAGTCCCGCTGAGCCCTGAGTGCATTGCCCTCGCCATTAGTCACATTAAACAGATACTTAACCACTGCAGGAGAGGTCTCACTCTCTGGGCTGGGGCCAGGGCCCAGGAAGTGCACTGCAGTAATGGAGGGCGTGGCTGGCACGGGGCACAGCGTGCGCGGCTCATCTCCTCTTATTAGACGGGCAGCCGGCAGAGACGGACCCGCTGGGACTCCTCATGCTCAAAGCTCCCACTGTAATGGCTGCTGTGAAAATAGATCCGTTCCCTCACGCTGCTCTGTAGGTAAGATCACTCTTTTTCCCAGGATGACGGTGCTCTCTCGCGCACGCTCTCGTTTTCTGTCACCCTCACTGGTATCCCTCTCTCTCTCGCTTGCGCGGTCTTGTTTTCTGTCACCCTCACTGGTATCTTTCTCTCTCTCTTTATCTCTCTCTTTCTCACTCCCCCTGGATTGCCCGATCAGCTGCTCATAGCAGCCTTATCTCCTCAGTCACCAAAACACTCAAAGGGCTCTTTCCTTCTAGGGGACATGGTAAGAGGGTGCTGTTAATGCTAGCTCAAGTGCCTCCTCAGTGGTTCTCTTAATGGAACTTGTTGCATGTCCCTGAATGCCTCGGGATTGGAAGTGGACTGCTGGATAGAGGGGTCTGTGTGGGCTCGCTGGGTCCAGATAGAGTTTGAATGTAGATATGCCGCACATGACTGTAGAAACAGCTACATGAGACCTCTGAGAGTAGTCTGATGCCATGACTAAGCAGCAGAAAATGGGCTGGACAGACCATGCTTATTTCAGGGTGTGGGGAGCACAGCTAACTGTAGGTGTGTGTGTGTGTGTGTGTGTTGTTGGTAGTCCCTGGCAGTGTGCGGAGACTCCACACCTGTGACGCCCGTCCCGCTGGGCTGCTGTCAGCTGCAGCTTTGTCTGATAATCTTTTTCTGTTTTTCCTTTACAGCTGTCGGTCTCTTTCTTTCTATTTTTCTTTCTCTCTCTCTCTCTCTCTGATCAGATCACTGTCACCCTTGATCCTAGAGCAATGCAAGGACAGAAGGGTAACAACGAAAGTTAAGCTTTTCTTTGTCAATGATGAATGAATGGGTTAAGTCTCTCAATCTCTCTCCCTCCCTCTCTTCTTTGTCTCTTTCTTCCTGCACTCTCTTTCTCTCTCTCTCCCTCTCGAGTGGGCAGCTGTACAGTCTTTCTGTAGTTGGCAGGATCCATGACCCACTTCCAGAGGAAAAAGAGGAGAGGCGGATAGAAACTGAGCTAATGTGAGCTCTGAGCATTTCCCTCTGGATTACTCTGCCTCTCCCATCTACTCAAAGCACACACACACACACACTTTCAGACTCTCTCACACAGCTTTATTGATCTCTTTATTGATCAGCCTACCCTTTATCTCCTCTGCCTGCCCTTTTGGATAGTGTGTATTGAGCACTGAATGTGTTTGTTTGGAATACGAGTTGGCGGGTGAAAAAAGTGAGATGATGACGTAACAAGGAAGAGGAGAAGTGCGTTGGGTTTGTAAACAATCGTGGAGGGAGGATGAGTGGAGAAGACATGTGGCTACTGCTTGCAGTGGCTGGAATGGTGTGCTTTTCAGGGAACTTTCTTTGTTAAGTGGATATATATTTTATTATAATATATTTTTTTTTTATCATGACTGGCAGGACAATGGCCCTTTGAGCCATGAACGGGTTACAGATTTTAGTTGTGGGAGTCCGTGAACTCGTGAACAGAGCCTTAAATGGCCATTCCTTCAGTGTGCGAAGAAACTGTGGGACGGGAACAATTATGGAGATAAACAGCAGGAGATTTGGACATGAAACACCAGGGATGGCAGAATCATTAGTGCACGCACACACACACACACACACACACACACACTCAGGCACACACATACTTCATCTTTCAGAGGAAACATCAATTTGAAATGTCATGACCTTTTACCATTTCTCTCTGTCTGTTGCCTGTCTCTCTCTCTCTCTCTCCTCCTTCTCTGTGGTGGAATGGTAGCTGTGATGGACAGATGATGGACGTGGAGGCATCATACTCCGAATTTATCAGTGGTGACCGCACAGGCCGCAGAAACGCTGTTCCTGACATCACAGAGGAGGCTCAGGAAGTGGGCACCAGCGACCTTAGCAAGGACATGGCCCAAATGGACCTCAAACCCACAGGTGTGTTTGTGTGTGTGTGGCTGTTTGTCTGTGTGTGTGTGTGTGTGTGTGCGCACACACATGTGTAAGAAACAATAAAGGGGGCTATTTTCAACCTCTCCTCCAGGAACTGGGTATGGGTAATACCCAAAGATTGTTCAAAAATGTAGAACACTGGCTTACATTTTGTCCAGACAAAAAAACGATTTTAATAGTCAGTTTTTAAATGAAGTCCTCATTAAACTTAATCATTTACTTATTTAGGACAGGGAGAAGCGGTAGGGACTGAAATTCCCAGGTGGAGGCCCTGTGTGAGTGTGCTTGACTGATGTGTTTTTTTCAGAGGCAGCCTCCACTGCGGCTCCACCTCCAGAGGCGGAGGCATCCGGAAGCCAGGGGGCACAGGGGAACAACGGACCTTCCTAAAGCCCGAGACGGCGGAGGGATTAAGAGGAGAATGGAGGGATAGTCAGTGATGGGCAGAGGAAAAAGAGGACTCCTTTTGATCTGAGTGACTAGTTTCTCCCACAGACTGCCCCCATGTGGGTTTCCACCAATGGCGTGCTTCGTTGTCTCGGACTGTACTCCGGAGCTCGACATGGACTGGCATTACAGCTCTTTAAAGTGAGCTTATTTTTCCTGCCAACATAGCACAAAAGCACAGAGTGTTTGTTTTATATCTTATCTCTTTTTTTTATTGAACCTTAATACTGTCTGTTATATATGAGAAAAAACTTCAATGCATATTCATACAGTATCTATGAAGTTTTGTTTTTCCAAGTGAAAGTTTGAAGTCGCGTCCCCCTGTTGTCACGGGATGGAAGTTCTGCCTCGCTCTTGTGCAATGGGATGTGCTCGAGCCTCCTGTGTCCTTTTCTAAATGTGTGCTGGAACCCTAGTAGACTGTTACAGAATGGCATGTTAGCTTGATCTGTCGCAGTACGCGCCTAGCAACCTCACTGTCCAGCTGGAACCTCTGTGTTCTGTTCCAGGGCAGAGGTGGAGCCCCCTGTGCTCTAAAATGGAATGGCACTCAAGTTCATGACCCAGTTTTTATGCTCCTTGGTGATTCTGCTGCCAGAGAATGCGCTGTAGGGAACATATTTATTTCATGTTATTCATTAGAGTTGCTTTTTTCATGCGTATGGAACATGCTGTGTTTACATACAGGCAGTCTGGGCATCAGAGGCGGTGAAGAACACTGCTTTTATTTTATGTTTTTACTGTAACAACCTCAGAATAAAAGACAATTTCACTGGAGTGTCATGTTACTTTAACCCCTTTAACACACACACACACACCACCAGCACTTGGAGATGCTACACACAAGCTGGTATTCTACACTGTTGCAGACATTAAAGGTGATTATGCATTGGGGGAAAATGAAAAGCAAAAAAGAGCTTGAATTAGGTCAGATTATCTCTTCTGCAAATGTTTTGACAGAAGTTATAAACTAAGCTACATTTATGTGGGGTTATCACACTGCCAAACTGTATTTATGTACAATACTGCCCTCTTGTGATGGTAGGTACCGTGTCATGTATGTTTTTACAACAGGTGACAGCACTTAAGTTAGATTTACAGTTCTTCAGTTTGTTTTACTGAGATTCGTTTTAGCGTGTTGATTTAGCCCATAAATTGGCTAACCACCTGGAAACGGATGTGTGGTTAAGGACAACATAGACCACACCTCTGCTTCTTTGAATGTATGGACTTTGAACATGTAGCCTACCCTAAGTGATGCTAGTGATGGTCTATGGACCCGCCTGCAGTTTTCATGGCAACTATCATCTATTCAGAACCAAAGACTTTGCGTCTTGGTTTCATCTTGTGACGATATACTTTCAGTCAACTTAAAGTCAATGTGAAGTCAACTTTCAAGCAGTCAGAATAAACTGCCCACAGAAGGTAATATATTAATTGTGGTTAACGTTGTTATGCATACGTTTGACAGTGTG
>NC_137914.1:12062951-12080451 GCF_963457725.1 Sprattus sprattus
TCTTACTACAAACTCAACTCATGGCACACATACAGTCCCATTATTTCAGTAAAATACACATGGTAAACAGACACATGACTAGAGATGACTCGAGGGGGGATTCACAATGCACTTTATCCTTCGGTCTTCCAATTGTTCTCAACACATGCCCCATCCCATGTTGTCAATTATGTCAGCATCCTTTCCTGCTACTGTTTAGGATATGTATGTTACATTGTGGCTGATGTCTTCTTAAAGGTTGTCCCCCTGGTCCTGCTAATATGATTCTCAGGGTCCTTGTTAAGACATGGAATTTGTGTATGGTCCAAAAAGCATATTGCTGTCATAAGATCTCAGGGAGAGGAAGGACGAGCTTTATATCTTTCAAAATTACACACACAAAAAAAGAAAACTTACCTCCACCCAACACTTGAAGGTGCAATAACACCAAAATGTACCTACACCACTTTCTCCACCCCACCTTGTTGACCCTCCCTCCAGCGGGTCTGTGTATCGGGGCGTTGCTGGTGAGGCAGGTCGCCCGTGGCAGCATGAAGCAGCCTTTGGTGGTCTTCATTCACGGTAAAGTACTGCTTCACACCTCTGACACGTCAACATCTCTCCCATCTATCTCTTCTGACTGCGTCTGTCTTGCCTGAGCATCCCTTTGCTAATCACATTTCTTCACCTGTCCCCTCTCCGTTGTGGGCCTGTCATCACTCATCAGAGAGTCTCCTCTCTCCACATAACCACACTTCTCCAGCACTTCCATCTATCCTACATTGCCGTATCTTTGATCTATTTCTCAAGACTCTTAAAGCAGGCATATACAGTACTGTGCAAAAGTTTTAGGCAGGTGTGAAAAATGCTATGAACTAAGAATGCTTTGAAAAATGTAAACAATAAATGTTTATTTTTTATCCATTTACATGGTAAGACTGAGCACAGCAACAAGACACAACGTAGTTATACTGCATCAGCAGGGTCTCTCCCAGACAAAGATTTCAAAGCAGACAGGGGTTTCAAAATGTGCAGTTCCAGCTCTTTTGAAGAAGACGTTGAGGATCGTAGACGCAGTGTTCAGCCAAGGAAACTTAATGCAGCTGATGAAAAACACATCAAGCTTATTTACCTTCGAAATCGGAAGATTTCAAGCAGTGGCATCAGCTCAGAACTGGCAGAAACCAGTGGTACCCAGGTACAGACATTTACTGTCCGGGGAAGTCTGGCCAGAAGTGGTCTTCATGGAAGAGTTGCAGCCAAAAAGCTCTACCCCGACAAGGAAACAAGGCCAAGTGACTGAACTAAGCACGTAAACATAGAAACTAGGGTGCAGAAACATGGCAGAAGGTGCTCTGGACTGATGAGTCAAAATTAGAAATATTTGGCTGTAGAAGAAGGCAGTTTGTTCGCTGGAGGCTGGAGAGAGGTACAATAATGAGAGTCTGCAGGCAACAGTGAAGCATGGTAGAGGTTCCTTTCCAGTTTGGGGCTGCATTTCTGCAAGTGGAGTTGGAGATTTGGTCAGGATGAATGGTGTCCTCAATGCTGAGAAATACAGGCAGATACTAATCCATCATGCAATACCATCAGGGAGGCGTATGATTGGCACCAAATATATTCTGCAGCAGGAACATAACCCCAAACATACAGCCAATGTCATTAACAACTATCTTCAGCTTAAAGAAGAACAGAAAGTCCTGCAAGTGATGGTATGACCCCCACAGGGCCCTAATCTCTACATCATTGAGTCTGTCTGGGTTTACATGAAGAGACAGAAGAATTTTAGGAAGCCTACATCCACAGAAGATCTGTGGTTAGTTCTCTAAGATGTTTGGAACAATTTACCAGCCGTGTTCCTTCAAAAACTGCGCAAGTGTATCTGGAAGAATTGATGCTATTTTGAAGGCAAAGGGTGGTCACACCAAATATTGATTTAATTTAGAATTTTCTTCTGTTCCTTCACTGCATTTTGTTAATTTATGAAGAATTGATGAAAATAAACTGTTAACACTTCCATTTTTGAAAGCATTCTTAGTTTACAGCATTTTTTCACACCTGCCTAAAACTTTTGCACAGTACTGTGTATATATATACAGGGTGCGATTTGTCCAAAAACCAGAGGGGGGGATGTTTTTTTTTTTTTTTTTTTTTTTTTATCATGAAAAAAAAAAAAGCAATACATAGGCCTAATTCTCTTTATGCATCATATATGTCTATGATATGATAATCGCTGCTAGACGCTCAATTCTTGTGCTCCCTCTCATTCACGTTGAAATACTGAAACCGAAATTGAAACTGAAACGCAACTGTTTTGGACAGAACTCGCTAATTCAGTGAACAAATAGGCTATTTTCATATTCATTGTACAGTAAGGAAAGCCAGCGAGTTCTGAGAATGCCGACAGTTCGGGTAAGGTGAACGTTAGTGTGAGCGATGTAAGCAAGTGTAAGAAAACGCTGTCACAACCTGTCTGTTTTTCTTTGTTTTTTTAATAATTGAGGGTTATCCCCCCCATGTATGAAATTCATCCAGCTGAGGTGGGGATGTAAAAACCAGAGGGGGGGTAAATCCCCCCCATCCCCCCCGGCAAATCGCACCCTGTATATATATATATATATATATATATATGTGTGTGTGTGTGTGGTACACACTCACACAAACACATATTTGTTGCTTTGTGTTTGCTTGTAGAGAAAGGTGTTTGTGTGTTTTCCCAGGTGGCCCACACTCTCATTTCTGTGCTGAATGGATCCCCAGTGTAGCTGCTTTGGCCAGGCTGGGCTATGCTGTGCTGATGGGTAAGAAGCTAGCTAGGAGGAGTCATTCTCTTGAATCGCTGCTGTAACCTACTTCCTGTGTCATAGATGCTAGTGGACAGAGCTTTGTCTGACTACTGTAGCATGGTCCCTCTGTCACGCATAATATCTAGATGGAAGCCTTGTATCTGGTTCCTGTTTTTAAATGTTTGCAGTGAACTACCGTGGCTCTACTGGCTTTGGGCAAGACGGCATCCTCTCTCTGATTGGGAACATTGGTAGCCAGGATGTCAAGGATGTACAGGTATTGTGTTCTATATGGATCCAAAACATGGCCGAATGTGCCCATCATCCATACATGTACACTTAGAAAACATACAAAGCCATCGAAGATCTGACTAGATTAGATGACCACTGTTGTTCTCTCCTCTGACCTCCTGTTTCCCAGAGGGCTGTGCTGCATGCACTGCAGGATGACATCACCCTGGACCCTCAGCGAGTCATGGTGATGGGCGGGTCACACGGTGGCTTTCTGGCCTGTCACCTCGTTGGTCAGTACCCAGACTTCTACCAAGCATGTGCGGCTCGGAACCCTGTCATCAATGCCGCCACCCTTGTTGGCACCAGCGATATTGTGGACTGGTGAGTACACACACACACACACACACACACACACAGATTGGCGCTCACTGACAGACATGTTCAGTGGTACCTACACGCATAAGTACTCTGTGATGTGTCATGTGTTCTGCTTTTCTCTCTTCATTTATGTGTGTATGTGAGTGTGTAGGCGATACTGCTCTGTAGGACTAGAGTATTCATTTGACCAACTGCCCACTCCAGAAGCCCTGAGCCTCATGCTGCAGATATCCCCCATCACACATGCTGCACAGGTACACACACACACACACACACACACACACACACACACATCTTTATTTATAGTCACATTATACAGGTGAACAGTACATATACAGGTGAACAGTATATAGTTTCTGTATGATGCAGCTGTGGAAACTTTTCTTAACATCTAGAACTGAACATTGAACTGAACGGCTGTGCCTCTAATAAACATTGCTGTGTGTCGCTGTCACTTCCTGTGTGTTTATTTGAGCAGATCCGTGCCCCTGTTTTGCTGATGTTGGGAGCTAAAGACAGGAGAGTGTCTCCCCACCAGGGTCTTGAGCTCTACAGGGCACTGAAGAGCAGAGGCTCCCCGATCAGGTCTACCCTCCCTGTCCCTCTCTGTCACACACACATACACACACACACACACACACACACACACACACACACACATACACACACACTTAGTATGCCAATGTTTATTATATTGCTGGGCAGAGGTTGTGTTCTTTGATGTCATAGTCGTGAAAGCCATTTATGTTTCGTTTGAACGGTAAGCCATGAGAAGTAGATGTTCATTGACCTGTCTGTGTGTGTGTGTGTGTGTGTGTGTTTGTGTTTCTTTTTTTGTGTTTGTTTGTGCCTTGTCTGCGGTCAGGCTGCTGTGGTATGTGGAGGATGGTCACTCTCTTGGGCGAGTGGAAACTCAGGAAGACTGCTTCATCAACATTGTATTATGGTTCCAACAAGCTATGCAGCAGCGATGAGGCTGCACACACACACACACACAGAGAGACAGGCACACACACTTACTGCTTTCATACACTCCTACAGCTACAATACAATTTTTAATACACATGTACATGTTTTGAAATGGTCATCATAAAATGTAGGTCTTGGCCTCTGTAAAGCGCTTTGAGACAATGTCCATTGTAAATGGTGCTATAGAAATTAATCAAATTGTTCAGAATAAAAGCACACTGAGACCTGAAATGTTGAAGCATTGTGTCTGTATTCATGAGTCTTCACAGTACAGCTGTTTTAGAGACCCCACATAAAACACAATTTGTAGTTTTACGATTGAGCTGTGTTCAGAAAGTATCCATTGGTGTCCCGATTTCTGAGGAAGTAAGCAATTAGCGAGTGCTGACTTTTGTCAAGTCAGGCACAATTCACTATGATCTAAAGTATTCCGTGTAAATATTTGAGGTCTGTGCAAGAGTCGTTATGTCATCCGCCAAAATAAAAAGGTTAAGTGATTTTGTATCCTAATACTCAGGCTTAAAGGTAGAGTCTGCTATTCTAATTCGATACACTCTTTGTTCAATTCACCAAACTGGATCTTTACATTTGGTCAGGATGCATTAGTCCCCTAAGAGGGTCAAAAAGGTTAATAATTCTCGGTTTATTGGCTGATTCCTGAGCCTAAGAACTTGCCCATAGTTTATTCCATACTGTATGTTGCCATGCTAGTCTGCTAAATGACCATGCGTATTTCATACTTCATTTTTACAACTGTTGCATTTCTTATGGTGCTCTTTCCCTCTCTTGTCTCTGATAAAAAAACACAGGTACTAGTGCTAGGTACAGAAGTCAAAGGTCGAGGCCCTAAACGAGATGGTGTCATTTTTCGGACAGATGGGGTCTTTTTGGGTGCTTGAACACCACCAAAACCTGGAAAATGATAACCGTCTGCATATTTTCTGAACACACCTCTTGTTACATTAGAGTTGTATAAAACAAAATGTAAAAAAAATCACAGAATTTAAAAAAAGCAGTTACTGTCCTGTGGTAAGTACAGGATGAAAGCTACAGGTGTCGTTCCTTTTCTGGCAGGAGGTAACCTTTGGTGGAAAGCTTCATCTGAAACACGTATGCTACACATCAAGCACAATACAATGATTGAATGTTTGTGTCAACTGGAGTGTGTGTGTGTGTGTGTGGACAGGAGTATGAAGTGAGCGTGGACACCTTAGTGTAAGGCTTGATGTGGGTGTTAGGACCTTTGATAAAAATGCAAATCATTAAATGAATCACCTAAAGACTGCTAAATGTATTGTTAAAGAAAAACCTCTACAGCTCTTACATTCCTTTATACAAGCATTCACATATAGAGGTTTAGTGTGTGTGTGTGTGTGTGTGTGTGAGGGTATTGTTTAGTACTGGTGGTAATGACAGACATCTTTCCCTGAGACTCTAAAAACGCTGATTGCATGAAATGTGCCGCACCAGTTTAGTAGTTCCTTGAGTAGATTATGGAACCACATGTTCTGTGATGTGTACTGATGATGTTTAAACACTGCATGTGTGACAAAACGGTTCTTGAAGAAGGGAACAGAGGATGGCAGACAGGAAGAGAGTAGCCCTGTTCCGCTTTCTCATTCCTGTAAAGGGCAACTCTGTTCTCCCTCTATCCTCCTCTCTTCCCTCTCTCTCCGCTGGGCACCCCCTACAGGCCTGTGCTGTTCACCATGTCGTAGGCTTCATAGAGGAGATTCAGCAGGTCCTTCTTCTCCTTTTCAGGAAGGAAGCTGGCGCGGGCTGCATTGAGGTTCTGCCAAGAGGAAGAAACATACACATGTAGTCCTTGCAATAATCAGAGGAGTGCCTTTTATGCCTATGAAATACATGTGAGAGTATTGTAGTTATACAAGGGTTGTGTTGTTCTCTACCTCTAGGAAAGGCAGATCAGGAACTCGGATACTGATTTTGTGTGTGTGTGTGTATGTGTGTATGTGTGGGTGGGGGTGTGATAATGATTGCGGGAGGATGATTAATACCAGTTTCTTGAAATCATCTTCAGTGAAGCCCATGTACTTCTGCACAGTCTCATAGTCTGTGTCTAATGTGGAGTCAAATATGAGTGGATCGTCAGTGTTCAGGGAGAAGTTGGCTTTGTCCTTCTTAAACCTGCAGGGCACACACACAGACACACACATCTTAGAAACACCATAACACACATACCCAGCCTGAAAATACTGTAACACACTCACACTCACCACAAACACAGTGTGGTTTACCTGATGAGGGGATGTTTGGTGAAATCTGGATCACATGCTCCTGTAAGTTTGCTGGAAACTGGGCACACCTGCATTCATGTGCATGCAAACACCAGACACACACGCACACACAGACACACACACTGGTCATGAATCAGCTCAATAATGTCTTCAAGTGTACACAAACACATGCACTTAGTTCTTCTATTTTTCACTTAAAAATGAATACACTTACATTCAAAACTAGTAGTTGTAGATAATTTGTCCACTAGAGGGCATTACATTACCTAATTACACACATTTTAATATTCAATACGTTCAAATTCTTCTCCATAGCGTCAGTGGAGATGTACAGTAAGCCTAACAGTTCTAAATACAGCTTTAATTGTTGGAAATGGTCTTTACTACAACACAGAATGAAACTGCTGTAAAAGCAGATGGTCCCTTAGCAGCTGCTGTTTAGTTCAGGATGGTATGACATCCACAGGAAATGATGTGGTATCAGTGACAGTCTATCCCTGAACTTTGTGCCACACAAAGGTGTAACATGTTTTACTGCCACAGACTGTATAAATCTCCAACACTTATTAAGACACCCAGTTACCTATTCACCATAAATTGGCAGTTGAATTGGAAATGGGTATAAATATATAAAATATGTATGTAGGGGTTTATGAATTTGAAAATACTAAACAGGAAAGCTGAACTGTTTGACTGCATTACCCTAAATGAACACCTTTTGATGCAGATGTTTTGCATTTCTTTAGAAATGTTTTAAAGTGATAAAGTTTTAAAGGTATATCCACCCACAGAGACAGGCAAATCTGTCATGCATCGCTCTCTTTCATCACCTCAAAGTGCATGTTGTCTTTCAGTAAGCGCTGGTAGAGAGTCTGGTCCTCCACAGTGTGATAGCCATGTCCAATCCGCTCGGCCTTCAAAACGTCCACTGCCTAAATACAGATACACACACAAATATGTTAATGCTATTGAGAGTCCCGCTGAGGAAATCAGCTTGTCACTCTTAGAAATGAGTCTCTCACATGTGTCATGATTATGATGATAATTAAGATCAATTCATTTAGAAACAAAATGAATAGAACAAGGCTTAAATTGTGCATGTGTGTTGAGAAGAAATTAGTTTGGTTTCGTTAATGGATGGGAAATTTCAAACAGTCAAACAGAGGAAAGTATAGAGTTGGAAAGGAGGACCATGAAAACAGAGGCCTGGCAATCAATCCGGCCAAGTCCAAACCAGTCTGACGCTGAGTCCTTCAAAATCAACTGGAATGCGAAGAATGCAAACATCTTCCCACAGGCAATCAAACTGTTTTGGAGTCCAGATGCTGTCTTGACGTGATTCTTTCGAGAGTTTTCCGTAAAAACAATACCAAAGTAATCTATTTAAACTTCTCAGCTATTGTTCTATTGTTGACTGTTTCCATGCATTTGTACGGGCAAGTTAGCTACTCCAAGTGAGATCTCAGCTTCTCCTATGGTTTAATACAGAGGGCCATGAGTCCAAGGTTTTAGCTCCTCCTGCTAATTCAACTCATCCCACAGAAATCTGTGCAAGAGGGTGTCCAGCTACACCCTGTCAAAGCTGGCCCCAGTGTCCAGCTACACCCTGTCAAAGCTGGCCCCAGTGGCTGCTCCCTGCCATAAACTAATGGAGACCGGAACAAGTTGCTGTGGAGCCAACATAGCTCTGGAGGGATCAGGATGTGATAGGCCTGTTTTTGGCAGAGGATCTTTAAGATCCTTCCTAGAAGTGGCTAGAGACAGAGCCACTGGTGGGTTGTCCTGTAGATTTATGAGGTCAGAATGGAGGTGTATGTTGGTTTACTTGTTGTGCACATGAATGCGGAGAGGTTTGGGAATGATACCGTGGGCCAGGAGGAGCATAGTCACACTGATCATCGCCTTGGACACACTGATTAAGACGATGAAGCATGTTCTTGAAGCATGCTGGTCTTAAGAGGTGTCAGACATGTATGAAACTAAGCTCTGACACAACAGAGACTTTCAGTTTATCCATTTCTTCTGACTTCACTGTTTTGATAGCTTTCATCATGCCTACCGAACCATTAGAAGGAATAGAAATATATAATAGATAATATAATAATATATAATAATAGAAATACCAGGAGGATTCTGTTCTAAATCTAACAAGTTTGGTGTTGAATTACGAGATTTGTTCTCAGCCATATTTCAGAAAAATTATGGCAACAAATACTATAAATCAATTTTTGTCAGAACATAGCATGAGCATACCTGAGCATACACCACAGTATCCATATCAGTGATGTAACTGTGCATACCAATTTAAACAGATCTGACCAAGTCCATAAACACAAGATAACAAAGTCATAGCTGTGGTTCAAATCAATTAAATTCAATTTGATTGCCAAGTCCAAGTCGGTTTAAGTGCCTTGTTGATGTGCCAATCTGTAGCACAGCCAAAGGAGAAAAACTTGAAGAATGAAAAGGAAGTTCAGGCACCAGGCAGATCAATTTTAATCTTCCAAATTAAGTTAGCTGATGAACAGCAATAACAAAAAAAATGCATGTGTGTGTGTGTTGAGAAGAAATTAGTTTAGCTTTGTTAAGAGATGGACGGTAAGTTTTAAATAGTCAAATGGCGAAAAGTGGCCATTTGCAGTGGATAGTTGGGAATCTGAGAGTTGGAAAGGGGGACTATGGGAACAGAGGCCTTGCAATCAATCTGGCACAAAAATAGAAACAGTTTCTTTTCCAAACCAGTCTGACACTTGGTCCGTCCAAGTCTGCTGGAACATGAAGAACACAATCATTTTCCCACAGGCAATCAAACCGTTATGGATTCCCAAGGCTGTCTTGACGTGATTCCTTCCAGAGTATTCCGTAAGGACAATACCGGAGTAATCTATTCAAACATCTCAGCTATGGTTCTCTCAAAACCCTGCATTGCACTCTTTTGCCGTCAGCGATTCTCTTCCCTCTTCCTTGTGTCTCGTCAATATATTGTCCTACTTTATTCAAATTTCATAACCCAATTAGGGAACAGGTCTTTGCCTCCGTAATGGACGAAAATATTTATAGAATGAAATTGAAAAAAACGTATGAACATCATTTAAATGAAATGTAATACATGTAAAACATTCCTGTATGAGAGCAGTGATCTGCTACAATAAAATAAGAGGTTGTTTGTGTGTCAGGGCATGTGTGTCTGTGTGTGTGTGCACGTGTATGTGTGTGTGTGTGTCTACAGGAAACGTACCTCTTTCACAACAGAAGGGGGGCCTACTTCACCCGCATGCACTGTTCTGTGGATTCCACATTTGACTGCTTCCTGCCAACAGCAGCAAACATACAACATTGACATATCAACACTTTTCCTAATCATTATCTCTAAAATCACTCACACACACATACACCTCCATCATCGTTGTTTAGTGTCTGGCATATGGCTTTTAGCTCAGCATGTCTTCAAGGACTGCCCTTTGTCTACTACATCAGCGAAAACATCCTGTGTGTATGTGTGAGTGTGTAGGTCTGCATGGTGAAGTACTTTCCTGTTGTGCGGGTGTGTGTGTGTGTGTGTGTGTGTCGAGGAGGTGAAAGAGTGGCCCATTGATTCTTCCATATCAAGCAATCAGATTAAGAATTTAAGTACATTAGAAATGCTGGGCTGTGTGAACAGTGTGTGTGTGTGTGTGTGTGTGTGTGTGTGTGTGTGTGTGTGTGTGTGTGTGTGTGTGTGTGTGTGTTTGTGTTTGTGTTTGTGTTTGTGAAGCAACAGCCTATCCCTGTCTTCTCTCTCTTTAGACCTCCAAATATCTCCCTCATCTTCTCTCTGAGCTCTCCCAGGAGGGAGTATCTGAGCCTGTCATACTGTTGGTCCCTATCTTCTGCTCTTCCCCGTTTATGAGACAAACACATGTTATCATGTCCATTACTCTCTGTACTCTGAGATGAGCTCAGCATCTCCAGATGTTTTCCTTTGAGGGGGCCTTTGTGCTCCGATACTTAAGCCTTTCACCATCTCTGATCTCTGGGCAGAGACAGCACTGCGGAGCAGGGGCCAATACAAACACAGAAGAAATGAGTCAGAGACACTGGCTATTCTCTGGTCACTATGCCATTCCTATCACTGCCACATCTACTGCAGATCTTTGTAATCTGTTTCACGTGTATTTCATCATCATTGCTATATAATGCATGCATCTGTAAAGGGCCGTCCCAACGATAACTAAAACAAGAACTGTAAGGAAATGAACGTGCAGTTCTGTTAGCCTAACACAGATGGCTTTTAGCTTGTAAACTGCCTCTCTAGTCTTTGAGACTTTACTCTCCCATGGCATCAACATGGCCACCCTCCACCTTACCTGTGAGGGAAGTGATGAAAAAAGACTACGACCATGTCCAGAGGCCACCTATAGCCTATTGGCCAGTTGCGACACATCAGATAAAGACTGATTGATTTTCCACTCCTTATCTCTGTATATGGCTGTGGGGGCAGGTGTGTGGGGGGGGGCGACCAGTAAAAATGTGCAGGAGGATTTTTTTTGACCCGACATACTCGACATGCAGGATATATAGTCTGTTGTGTAATGAATGAGAAAAAAGTGTGTGTGTGTGTGTGTGTGTGTGTGTGTGTGTGTGTGTGTGTGTGTGTGTGTGTGTGTGTGTGTGTGTGTGTGTGTGTGTGTGTGTGTGTGTGTGTGTGTGTGTGTGTGTGTTTGTGTGTGTGTGTGTGTGTGTGTGTGCGTGTGTCAGGGCCTGCAGGACTTCAAAGCCTGAACAGAGGCCAGGTCAAAAACCATTGGGCGTGTTACCAGCATTGTCTTACATTTTTGTTTATTATTCTCGATCTCTAGCACAAGTTGACCCATACATGCATCAGGGGCTATGGTGACCTGATATTTCACAATGCTACGTAAAGCTATTCCTATGTTATCAGGGACATGGCTAATTTCTGTGATGAGGATTTGATGGTTTATATGGTGCCGCTTCAGTATGACTGGAGTCTCAAGATTGGCACTCACTCAAGATTGAATCGGATCAAAAAACTCATGTATGTGTGGATAAATGACTGTCTGAATTCTATACTTTTCAATAAATATATATACAGTACTGTGCAAAAGTTTAAGGCAGGTGTGAAAAAATGCTGTAAACTAAGAATGCTTTCAAAAATGGAAGTGTTAACAGTTTATTTTCATCAATTCTTCATAAATTAACAAAATGCAGTGAAGGAACAGAAGAAAATTCTAAATTAAATCAATATTTGGTGTGACCACCCTTTGCCTTCAAAATAGCATCAATTCTTCCAGATACACTTGCGCAGTTTTTGAAGGAACACGGCTGGTAAATTGTTCCAAACATCTTAGAGAACTAACCACAGATCTTCTGTGGATGTAGGCTTCCTAAAATTCTTCT
Source organism: Sprattus sprattus (assembly GCF_963457725.1). Classification (NCBI taxonomy): domain Eukaryota; kingdom Metazoa; phylum Chordata; class Actinopteri; order Clupeiformes; family Clupeidae; genus Sprattus; species Sprattus sprattus. Next base: position 12,074,953 of record NC_137914.1, read on the forward strand.
GTCTCTTCGTGTAAACCCAGACAGACTCGATGATGTAGAGATTAGGGCTCTGTGGGGGTCATACCATCACTTGCAGGACTTTCTGTTCTTCTTTAAGCTGAAGATAGTTGTTAATGACATTGGCTGTATGTTTGGGGTTATGTTCCTGCTGCAGAATACATTTGGTGCCAATCATACGCCTCCCTGATGGTATTGCATGATGGATTAGTATCTGCCTGTATTTCTCAGCATTGAGGACACCATTCATCCTGACCAAATCTCCAACTCCACTTGCAGAAATGCAGCCCCAAACTGGAAAGGAACCTCTACCATGCTTCACTGTTGCCTGCAGACTCTCATTATTGTACCTCTCTCCAGCCTCCAGCGAACAAACTGCCTTCTTCTACAGCCAAATATTTCTAATTTTGACTCATCAGTCCAGAGCACCTTCTGCCATGTTTCTGCACCCTAGTTTCTATGTTTACGTGCTTAGTTCAGTCACTTGGCCTTGTTTCCTTGTCGGGGTAGAGCTTTTTGGCTGCAACTCTTCCATGAAGACCACTTCTGGCCAGACTTCCCCGGACAGTAAATGTCTGTACCTGGGTACCACTGGTTTCTGCCAGTTCTGAGCTGATGCCACTGCTTGAAATCTTCCGATTTCGAAGGTAAATAAGCTTGATGTGTTTTTCATCAGCTGCATTAAGTTTCCTTGGCTGAACACTGCGTCTACGATCCTCAACGTCTTCTTCAAAAGAGCTGGAACTGCACATTTTGAAACCCCTGTCTGCTTTGAAATCTTTATCTGGGAGAGACCCTGCTGATGCAGTATAACTACGTTGTGTCTTGTTTCTGTGCTCAGTCTTACCATGTAAATGGATAAAAAATAAACATTTATTGTTTACATTTTTCAAAGCATTCTTAGTTCATAGCATTTTTTCACACCTGCCTAAAACTTTTGCACAGTACTGTATATATATAAAAAGATTGCCACTCACTCACCTCATAAGCTTTCCTGTGGCCAGGGTATGCTTCACAGTTCATGGACTCATCTCCAGCCAAGTCTATGGCCACCACTCCTTCATTACGGTACTTCTTACACAGCTCCACTACTTCCATGGACCAGTCTGCACAGGCATACACACACACGCACGCACACACGCGCACACACACACACACACACACACACACACACACACACACACACACACACACACACACACACACACACACACACACACACACACACACACACACACACACACACACACACACACACACACACACACATAGATGGTATGTCAGAATATAATACTGAAGACACGATACAAACTGTTGAACTGTGTTAAACTATGATGGTGTGTGGTACAGTTGGTTAAGGGGTGTGAGACTGTGGTCAGGGCAGGTCATGTGCAGTGGTGGGACTAGGGAGAGGAGGAGTGACTGAGAGATGCCCAGAGATGCAGTGGAGACACACTTCACTACCAGCATCACCCATTACTTTCTTTTCTCTATCTCCACAGAGAACCAGATCCACCCAGCACGCCGGCTTAACAGAAGGGCACACACACACACACACTCTGCTGACAATGTGTGAACAGTCAGTTTACTTTCACTCTTATACTACCAAATAGAACATACGGGAAAACACACACCATTGTTTACTGTCTCAACCTAGCTGTTTGTGTGGGGACCCATCATTTCAATCTTTGCTAAACAGATTGCAGTTTGTATAAAGTCTTACCATCAGAACATTTTCACTGCTCATTGGTTGAACACTGAAGTAACTTTGGAAACCTTTCCCTGCCAGTATCCTGTATTGTTTTTTAACTTAAGCCATATGTTTGGTTCCACTGCCAATACTGAAATCATAATTCACTTACAGAGTTTCATGGAGCATAAAAATAAGGCGTAAGGGTTACACGAAAAGTATTCACTTTAAACCACTGAATGGGAGGATAAAGGAATACTTCATGGGCATGCCTGTTCATAGACCATGTTTAAAAACAACAGATGTTGACCAAACACTGACTGAGAGAGCTGATGTGTGTGTTAAGTGTTGCAAATACCACAGAAATGAATTAAAATAGATTTTGAAGCAGTAAAAGAAAACTGCTATTGCTGGCGTGTGTTACCGAAGGTTACTCAGATGTGAAGCATGCAGACAGCTACAGACACACAGACAGCTACACACACAGAGACAGGCAAGGCTGCATATTGTTTGCTTGGTCTTCGAATAGATTCACATGTTTTTTTTTCCGAACAAGTGGGCTTTGTGACAACAAAACCTCTTTCTGTGATAACATTGTGTACAGGCTGTGGGTCAGCCAGAGAGAGAGCGAGAGAGAGAGAGAGAGAGAGAGAGAGAGAGAGAGAGAGAGAGACAGAGGTGAAAGACAGAGTGGAGGGAGAGGAGTGCATTACTTGGCATGTGACGCATGCAGCACAGAATGGACCTGGCTTTGATTTCGAAGGCTTTCTCTCCCTCGCTCAAACCCTCGTTCACCAGCCTCACAACTTCATCCGGCGTGATGTCTCCTCTGAGAAAAAAAAAGAGAGAGAGAGAGAGAGAGAGATAAATAAAGAATGTAGATGCGTTTGAGCACATGACACAGATGAAGATAATAAAGATAATAGCGAAAGTGCAAAACTGAGTGTGATGGTAATCATCTGACGGCTCTCTCCCTGAACAAGCCTCTTAGGGACCACAAGATGCTGCCTCATGACTCAGGAAGAGAAGATGCTGCTGTGGGGAAATGTTCATGCTAAATACTGATCTACTGCGTGCTAAAAGCAGAAGTGAGGGGTGACTCGAGCGGCTCCATGTGAAACCCTTGACCTCATTAAAGGCCTCCAACACCTCAGTGCTAATCCAGACCTGTAGGTCTCGAAGCAGCTACATCTCACCAGGCACTTTTCAGAGTTTGGCACAAAAAAAAAACACAAAAAAACGTAAACTGCATACCTCACCACCCATGATTGCAATGCTACTCAACTAGCCCATGTTAAGACTGAAGGAACCGGCATATGAGATTTAAAGTTAATAAGGATATGCCATAGTCAATAATTCAATGTACCTTATACCTAGTCGTAATTGTAACTTTTATTTAGACTTAAGTTAGAATATAATCATTAGAGTAGAGTAAGAGTAGAGTTTATCCTGAGGGAGTGTATTGAAAGTGTCAGCAAATGGCTTGTGTCTCCAAGACCTCATGAATACTGAGGGTGACGCCCCTGGATTCTCATCATATGGTATAAAATCATATACTATTAGGACCTCTCTCACTCATCACCTGTACTATCAGCAGTCCATATGACACTACTCTCCAAACCTCTCAGTAACTGAAACCCCCAGCCTAAGGTCACAGGCTCAAATTCAACCGTTCAATGAATCATTCATGTTGTTCCATAATAAGGTTTTGAATTGCAAACTGTCAGCTCAGCTTACAAGTACCTGAGTCAAAGCAAAACAAAAGAGAACAACATAGCCCTTTCTCTCGCCCTCGTACACACATAAAAACACACACACACACACACACACCAGCATATAACCTCTACAACTCACAGCACCAGAGGCAGTTAATCAATTGTATATATTATATCAACATCAGACAGGGCTTACTCTATAAAGCTATACACAAAAAACACAGAAAAAAAACACAGAGAAACATAGTCAACATAGTCCACATAAACACAGCCACCCCCCTTCACAGACACACAGAGAGATCCTTACTCTTCCACATAAACACAGCCACCCCCCTTCACAGACACACAGAGAGGTCCTTACTCTTCCACATAAACACAGCCACCCCCCTTCACAGACACACAAAGAGGTCCTTACTCTTCCACATAAATACAGCCACCCCCCTTCACAGACACACAGAGAGGTCCTTACTCTTCCACATAAACACAGCCACCCCCCTTCACAGACACACAGAGAGGTCCTTACTCTTCCACATAAACACAGCCACCCCCCTTCACAGACACACAGAGAGGTCCTTACTCTTCCACATAAACACAGCCACCCCCCTTCACAGACACACAGAGAGGTCCTTACTCTTCCACATAAACACAGCCACCCCCCTTCACAGACACACAGAGAGGTCCTTACTCTTCCACATAAACACAGCCACCCCCCTTCACAGACACACAGAGAGGTCCTTACTCTTCCACATAAACACAGCCACCCCCCTTCACAGACACACAGAGAGGTCCTTACTCTTCCACATAAACACAGCCACCCCCCTTCACAGACACACAGAGAGGTCCTTACTCTTCCACATAAACACAGCCACCCCCCTTCACAGACACACAGAGAGGTCCTTACTCTTCCACATAAACACAGCCACCCCCCTTCACAGACACACAGAGAGGTCCTTACTCTTCCACATAAACACAGCCACCCCCCTTCACAGACACACAGAGAGGTCCTTACTCTTCCACATAAACACAGCCACCCCCCTTCACAGACACACAGAGAGGTCCTTACTCTTCCACATAAACACAGCCACCCCCCTTCACAGACACACAGAGAGGTCCTTACTCTTTCTGGTCCCAGGGGAGGGGCTCCACTCCGCTGTTGGCCAGGAAGTGGGGGCTGTATCTCACCTCCACGTAGGCCACTCCCTCCTTGGCTTTGGTCTCCACAAACTCGTAGGCGATCCGCTTGATAGCCTTGCGGTCGCCTCTGAGGACACACATAAAAACACATGCACACACGATATTACACACTCCTCTTTAGGCCAACAATATCCTCCACAGAAGAAAAATATCTCGTGTGAATATGTTTGAGCCATTTGTGTCTCCACAGATATTCATTGCACAACAAATATATAATACAAAATGTGTAATAAAGAAAAAAGGGTTTGATATAGAGACAGCCTTGGGGAAATGTGGACTTAGTGTGCCTGGGGGGAAATTCTTTGTGTTTTTCAAATTTTTTAAACGAACTTCTGAGCACACCCAAATGCCTCCTGTAGGCAAGGCCTGCAGGAGGAATACAAGTCTCTACCAGAGTAGATGACAGAAGAGACTTGGATCTTCTGCTATCACTGGAGTGTGTGCCTGGTTTCCTGTGAGGGTGTGTGTGTGTGTGTGTGTGTGTGTGTGTGTGCCTGTGCGCGTTATAGTCATGACTGGTCACAGGGTGCTTGTGCTGAGATCTCACTGAGAGAGCGAGTGAGACTGCTATTTGTGGCATTTGGCTCGAGGACCAGGACTGCTGGCGTTTTTACTGCCTCAGTGTGACACACTGCAATACAACACACTGACACTTTTCTCACCCTCAGTCCTCACTTGACCAATCACATGTCCCTTAGGACAAAACACGTTACCTGCAGTAACCTTACAGTTTGAAATAATTGCCTAAATGTGTCCTGATGTGCACAGACATGTATGACGCCCCTTTGGCTGTAAAAGGTTGAAGACTCCTGCTCTAGGTAACTCTAGCTAATTACGAGAATTTCCTTGAAGGCAGAGTGAAATCACATCTGCTCAGTGCTTGGGCCAACTAGAGTTGTTTCT